>NC_143527.1:652500-855000 GCF_031878675.1 Megascapheus bottae
CTGAGGACTATCTTGTAAAGACAGCTTCCTCACCGTGACACTCTATGGGCCCTCTGTCCCAACCATGGGAAGAAGATAGAGACTGCTGTTTCAACTCTGCAGCAGGATGGGGGAAGAGTCTTGCCTGGATTGGACTAAGCGTGTTTCTAAAGAGTAGTCACCACCAGGGTCTGGAAGAACACAGCACCAATAGAGCCCAGTGTTCTGTAGCACTGCAGTGTAAACTGCCACAAGTCAGAGCTAGCACTAGACTCCTGTATTACTGGGCTGAACTGGATGCATGGGACCCAAACAAACAACAGCCCCACACAGGAAGTGGCAATTCCAGTCTGACTAAGAGTGTGCATGAGGTAACTTTGGAGTTAGCTGCTAACTTTCCTATTGGAAAAAATAAATAGATAAACTTCTAGCCAGACAAAGTGAATCTTGAGGTGACAAGTGTTTTACAGCTGAAGATTGATGGATCTGTAGTTACAAGACAAAGGGAAGAACCTAATCTCTTACAAGATAACCTACCTGTAAGCGAAATAAAAATGTAGCCCCTCAAACAACAGAAGTCCACTAAATTCCATTTCCAAAATCACCACTAAAATCTGACTGCAGGCTTAAATGGTAGAACACTAAAAAAGTGCAAGACCCTAAGGTCTAACACCAGTATCACCAACAAAATAAGACGTATTATCAAAACAAACTTTATTAGATTCTTATCCAGTAAAATGATAGTGAGAAATATTATGTAGAATAATTGTATATTAAATAGCTAACAACACAGCTTGAGTTATATACACAACAACCAGAACTGAGAACTCTCATCAAACAGAAACAGGTAGGCCAAGGACAAGCAAAGACCCCACCATCAAAGAATAATAGCTGGATAGACAAGGAGAAGTACATTTTGGTTTGAAAAGCAATATTATAACATTAAGAAAACAGCAAAAGGACACTTTTTTTTATTGGTGTTACTTTCTTATGTAATTTTTTCATATATTTTTATTATAATTAATAGAAGCGTTACATTATATTCACCAGATAGAAGGTGCATTGCTTCACATACATTGATACCCTTTCTCATATCTTGGTCCCCATTTCCCTCCTCCCACCCCCTCCCCTCATCTTGTTTCCCCCACTTCCCTATCTGATTTCAAATAACCAAATACGCATATATCCAATATATCAGATAACAAAGTGAAATACTGTAACAATATGAGATAACCAAGGGACAGCAAAAGAGATGATAACATAGTTGATTAAGGACAAAAATCACTCATTATGTGGCTTTGTTTCTATATCCTGGAGGTCCTTTCATCTAGTGTCATACTATATGGCCTTATGCATCTAGGTTTTGGCTCTATTGTAAATCTCTGCTAGGAGGGCCCAAGGTTTCTACTGATTATGGCAAATGAGGGAAACCATTGAGCCTAAGTTCCTTTGAGTCTGGCTTACTTCACTTAATATGATTTTTTCTAAGTCTTTCCATTTCCTTACAAATGGGGCGATGTCGTTCTTTCTGACAGCAGCACAGAATTCCATTGTGTATAAATCTTGTTGACCCACTCATCAACTGAGGGGCATCTGGGTTGGTTCCATATCTTTGCTCTGGTAAATAGTGCTGCAATGAACATCATTGTGCTAGTGGATTTAGCATGTCAAAAGGACACTTTTTATACTCATAAAATATATTCATGTTAAGGGAGAAATAATCACTCTTTATTCACTCCTAAAACTTATATAAAGATATTTTTTCTGATCGATGTAAATTTTATTTTATAAAAAGGTATCCATTCTGAGTAGCTTTTTCTTTTCCTAAACTCAACTTTAAATAAAAACAGAAGGAGCTAGGAGTACAGCCTGGTGGCAGCATGCACGGAGTCTTGGTAGCAGGTACAAAGAAAAATGAAGAAGTGGTGCTGTGGCTCAAGCGGTAGGGCACTAGCCTTGCGCAAAAAGTATTCAACAGCAGTGCTCAGGCCCTGAGTTCAAGCTCCGGGACCGGCAATAAACTAACTAACTAACTAAAACAGGGATTTAGGGTGCGGTTCAGAGGCAGAATGCATGCTGAGCATATTGCATGAAATCCTACATTTGACCTTCAACATTATGAAACAATAAAACTGAAGAGTTAGAAGGTATCATTCCGGTGAAATTATAAAAATAACACAGACACTGAAAAATGTCTAGGAATCCACTTGTCTTTGTTTCAGTGAATGAGTGCCCATACACTGCCTCTAAATGGCTATGATTTATACAGATAGCCACAGTTCAAGGATGCCTTGGAAAAGGACTGGCTGACGACTGCTGTATTGGAGCGCTCTGGCCTGGCCCCTTCCTGACATCTAGAGGCATCAGCAGGGCTACCTGCCTGCCAGTGAGGCTCTGCTCACTGAGCCGCAGCAAAGAGCTCAGCGCCATCCTCTGCCTCCATCCAAAGGAGAGGAAAATGCATCATCTGAGACCCAGATTAATTTCAGAGCAGTCATTTTTCTTTATATTGTCTGAAATTAAAAACATATTAAATTGATCCATTATGAAAATTCTGTTCTCTATATTGTGTTTCAGATCATGTCTATATCTTAAGGCTACAGAACAATTTTTGTAATTGTAATAACAAAACGAATTATTGGCTTTAACTTAAGAAAATGACTTGAATGACTAGATATTCAACCAAAACAAAACTTATCTCTCACTAAATTGCAGCATACACAACTTGCTCATTTCCACAGGTTAATGAACTTTATGTAGCAATGCTGCATTGTGATTTTTCCATTTCTAATTTTTCTGCCTTTATTTTGAGTTGATAGAAGAGTCCCTAACACAGTTTAGCAATGACGAAACTCTATGTAACAGTGAGAATAATTAACATTATTGCAATTTAAAAAAATAAGAGAGCTGAGAGGAGGTGGCTCAGGCCTGTAATTCCAGTTATTTAGAAGGCTCAGATATGATAGACTAAATAGTCCAAATGTGTGTCAGTACATCCGTACTTCCACACACCCTCCTCTCTATCCACTTCACCACCTGCCTACATACCATTTTCTTCCTTACACACATATCCATTCATCATCCATTCAGCCACTGTCCATCATCCATCTATTCATTTCTATGTTCTTTCACTTTGTCTGCTTCAAGAGCTTGGAAATAGCACATTTCAAATAGCAACACACAGAATTTGAATTCTACATATCATTCTTTGTTGAAAGGAACCCAGTCTGAGGACAGAGATAGGGCAAAGAAACTACAAAGATGAGTATCGCACATCATTTGATGAACAAAAACAAATATTAAAAAGTACTCAGGATAATAACTCATTGTAATTGGACATATAGCCAGCTTTCAAAAGTTCCTAAAAGCCAAAGAAGAGACAAAATGAGCATCAATAAAGTAACACGTTTCATAACTCTGAACGAAGAGTAAACCTCAGCCCCATCCCTGGCAATATATGCAAAGCCTAGTACACAACGGGTACCTAGAATAGAGTGTGCATTCTGTAAATGCCACTGCCTTTGAGACCCCACTCCATTCTCTACGCTGCAAGAACACACTATCCTACATGGCATTGCTAGTTCTTAACTTTTAGTAATGGCGAGTCTACCTTCTCCACAAACCACATGGACTAACTACCTTTTCTGTCTTCTCCTAAGTCTTTGTTCAGCTCTTAAATATGCATGGTAGAAGCAGTATGGAAGCAGTATGGAACAGTGGGCACTTAAAAACTTGGTGCAAGGCAGTGACAACTAACCAGATGATAAAAGCTGACTCACGTGTCAAGCAGCATTTACTATCACCTGCCTTGGGATGAGTGGGAGGAGAATGAAAGGAGAGAAGGGGGAAATAAGGGGAAAGGAAGAGAGGAAGGAAAAGGAGAGGAGGGAAAAGGAAAGGAAGAACAGGACTTGTGGAACACACTGATAATGCTACTAACCAATAGAACAAAGGAGAATTTCAGGTAGGAAAAAAAAGTCTCTTAAATCTGTATTTCCAAACCATGGCTCTGGTTGAGATGTGGAGAACAAAGTGAAAGCAGGAAAAATCTGTTCTGTTGTTTGGGTAGGAGATTACTATAGCCCAAGTTAAGAACATGCACGCAGATGGGACTACCAGGAGAAAGGGAAGGAGTTATGAGAAGGGTCTTATTTGACCTACCATGGGAGAAGCAGGAGCATTACAGAGGAACGGAGAACAGTCATTCCACAAAAGGTTCTGCAAGAGTGTTCTCATAGTGAAGACACACAAAAGGACTGGGAGGGAGTGTCTGAGTAGACAGCCATTACTTGCTCTTGTGGAGGAAGAAAAAGCAGACAGCCCAGCCACAAGTCCAGGGAGCAAAGCTTCTACCTCTACAGTGGAGCAAGGACATGTAGTCCAGAGACTGTTCAATGCCAGCTGTTATCAACCAGAGAATAAAGAGAATGAATGTCCCAGGTAAACAAAAAATAGCTATGTTTACCAGTCATGAAACATATCCACTTAGTATGTATTCATGGAGATTGATGTTTTTCTTGTGTGTGTGCCAGCACTGGGATGTGTACTTGGGACCTGGACACTGTCTCTGAGCATTTTTGCTGAAGGCTAGCAATCTACCACTTGAGCCACTCCATGGCTCCACTTCTGTCTTTTTGGTGGTTAGTTGTAAGGACTCTTATGGACTTTCCTGTCCAGGCCGGCTTTGAATTATGATGCCAAGATTTCAGTCTCCTGAGCAGCTACGATTACAGGTGTGCACCACTAGGCTAAAACTGGCATTTTAAATTTGACTTGCCTTCTAAAATTTTAAACATGCTACTTCCCACTGAAGATGCTACTGCCAAAAAAGGGACTGACATCATGCGCTGTATGTGCATTCTCAAACTTCTACAGAAAGCACCTGTATGTACATGACTAAGTCAGTTTAAATCCTTAAACTGTGAGTTTACATCCTTTGAACAATATTGTCCTTGTTTCAAAACACGTGAATATGCTTGAGCTAGATTTGCTTCAAAAAATGAAGTAAGGCCAGAGTTTGGCCTAGTGGTAGAGTGCTTGCCTAGCATGCAAAAAGACCCAGGTTCAATTCCTTGGTACCACATACATAGAAAAAGCTGGAACTGGTACTGTGGCTCAAATGGTAGAGCTGTAGCCTGGAGAAAGCCCAAGGACAGTTCTTAGGCCCTGAGCTCAAGCCCAGGACTGGCAAACAACAACAATAAAGTAAAAAATGACTGTAATAGTCCTCTGATTTAAAAATTTACAAGTTTTAGAAGTAAATTAGCAAGTGCCTCAGAGACAGCAACCTTCTTGGGTAGGTGTCTGTGTATCAGTGTTTTCTATGATTCTTCCCTTTTTGGAACAGAACATCACTGGCTATCTCATTACATAAGAACTTAAGTGGCTTGGTAACCGTGCTGGGTCTCCACCAGGCAGAGTAGGCTACTCAAGGAGCCTTATGCTCACTTTGCGGGTCCAGGTCAGACACCCTCAGAGTTAACCTATATGCCAAAATCAAGCTCACACAATACCTAGCACTCTGTGAAAGGAGGCTGCCAACTGATGAAACATCTAACAGGTTTAGAGCATCTGCAGAGCAGACCTATGTACACCACCTTGTTTTAATTCAGCAATGTGGCTAGAAACAAGAGACATTATGGTTTGATTGGGCACGTGGTGGCCCAGCAACCAGGTCCAAAGCTCTTTCCACAGGCCACCTGGCCACAGAAAAGATTTCAACTACCTTTTTATTCAACTGTGTAAGTACAAGGCTCTGCTCACTGGAACAGGAGACAAGTAAGTCTTCACTCACACTGAGAATGAACAAACACAACCTGTACTTGTATGCAGCTATACTGTGGCCACGCAAGCAAAGACAGTCACGTCCTTGCATAACCCCAAAAGCCAAGATGCATCTTGTCTACATGCTGCAGGAAAGCTTCACAGATAGCCTGTTTAATTGCTAATTGGTTTTGTTGATATTCACAACTGTTATCAAAAAATGCATTCCAAGAATCTTTTTGCCTATGTAGACTGACTACAATACTAGATTCTACAACATGCAGCTCTTTTGTGATACATAAGAGCATACATTTGAAATGGAAAATACATTACCCAAGAGAGCAAATATCAGAAAACTAAAATAGTGCTATGATTGTGTGCAACCACAAGAAAAAAATAATTAAGCTACTCTATTGTAACATTCTGATGTAGAACAGAATGCAGAACTCTTAAAATATTAATAAATGGTCCTTTTTAAATAATAAAGCTATTCTTGAAAACTGCCTGATATTTCACCTTGCAAAGTATACTATCTACATCTGATTGTATTTTGTTCTATTGTCTAAAAATACCTTTGCAATAATTCAGTTAGTGAGAAGTGGCTCTAATTCATGTAATGGCACATGTCACCTGTCTCTCTATCAGTGAGACATTTGAAAGCATCTTTTTATTAGAAACACAAATCAATATGCTCAAGGGATTACAATAACTGCTTGAAGCAATTTGTGTTATCATTTTATCCTTGATGTTCTTGCTCTGAGCAACTTATTATTATGAACGGCGTGAAAATGGCAACCTGTCACAATGGATTTTTCTTAACCTCCTGTAAGAATTTTCCCCCGTAAATGTAATCAAGCACCGTCTTATTAAATATGTCTACAGCTAGGTTTTATAAAGCAGTCCGTTACTCAAGCTGTA
Source organism: Megascapheus bottae (assembly GCF_031878675.1). NCBI lineage: Eukaryota > Metazoa > Chordata > Mammalia > Rodentia > Geomyidae > Megascapheus > Megascapheus bottae. Next base: position 659,161 of record NC_143527.1, read on the forward strand.
CTCCTTGTAATTCAAACTTTCACTAAGTATCACTATAAAATTGCTTAGCAATAAAAAAAACTTTCTGATTTGTTCATAGTTTTAAAATAAAACTTCCAACTCTGATTAGAGCTCAACTCCTCCATAAGAACTAAGATGAGAGAAAAGAATCTGATCCTGAGCTTTAAAACTTAATCTCCTGCAAAAGATATAAAGCTGTATTTTCTAACAACATGAAATTATCATTCAATTTCAAGAAGTGATTTTTAAGAACAGAGTTACAAGAATGTCATAATGTGACTCATTTTTCCAGTCATATTCTAACATATATACACAAGAATTGTTTCCATCTTAGATAATTGTGACAAAAACAAAAACAGATTCTCCATCTAATCTGTGTTGTGGTCCCAGATATCTGACTCAGGATGTCTGGAGGCCCAGGAGTTTGTATTTCCAGAGCCTGTGCAGAAACACAGTTATTACAGACAATTGTAACGCAGGTAATGTCAGCCCAGGAACTAAACTTTACATTCCATAGAGCCAACAACAGTGAGTGTCACAGACCTAAGCTAGGGTGTCACTCAGCAGCCAGGCAAAATTCTTTAGTTTAACTTTTTTCTTTTGTCAGTTGTGGGGACTGAACTCAGGGCCTGAGCACTGACCTTGGGCTTTATCAAAGCTAGAACTCTACCACATGAGCCACAGCACCACTTCCAGCTTTTTTCTATGTGTGTGGTACCGAGGAATTGAACCCGGGTCTTTGTGCATGCTAGGCAAGCACTATTACCCCCTAGGACAAACTCCTGGCCCTTTTAGTTTAACTTTTAAAAAGCACAATTAGGGACTCATCTGAATCCAAAGCCACACAAAAAAGGACAAGTCAACAGCTTATTCAGCCTTGCAGTGGTCACATGGGTCTCCTTAGTTTTTATGTTTGAAAACAGTGTCTCACATTACCTTTTTTCTTTTCTTTTTTTGTTTAAAGAAAGCTTCTAGACAAGAACAAGGCAGCTGAAATGTAGAGAAAAAAAGTGAATTATCCAAAGGGTATCTGGAGACATTAGCTGAAGCAAATGGCAAGTATAAACATTATTTTATGAAGCCATTGATGAAACTGCTATCTTATTCATCTGCTCAGTGCTAGAGGATTTTCAAAAGCATGAGCACTAGTCCCCAAGAACTCTCTAGTCTAGTGGGGAGAACGGCACCCATGACCTAGGCAAAAGAAGAGGGGCCAGGTAGGAATCTGGTGTCTTCCAAAGAGGGCAAGGGCCTCACAGAGTAAGGCCTGGGGCTGCTGGTGTGAGTTCTGAGGGAGAGCACTGAGGGCTAGAGTGTGTAGAGAGCTGAGAACACACTTTCACTTGCTGCCATCATACCCACCCACGCAGGCTTACCTGGCAACAATAAGCACCTACTTGGCCTGGCCTTTGCTGGGGATTTCTGGCAGAACCACAGAATTCCAATCTATCGCAGAGTGTCTGTTCTGTTAGCCATTCTTGCATCACAGCACTTAACATTTTAAAGCATTCCTGAGGCAGGGCTACTCCTATAGTAGATGGCAATGTCAAATCGACAGTGCTGCCGTCATGACGCAGCACAAGAAGAACACAGGTAGAGGTGAACACACAATAGTGACAACCCCGTGGAGGATGCAAAATCGTGAAAGAAAGGAATCCCATGATTCTTTTTGTACCATAGGACAAAAAAACAAGTCAGAACAAGCGTGAAAAGAAAACAACAATAACGTAGTATTAAACTAAATATATACGTAGGGTCTAAAACAGCTGAGGAGTGTAAGACTGTTCTCAATCTAAGTGAAAGCTATTCCTAGACAAACTGGAACATATGACGGTTGCTTCACGCTCACATTTTACTAGAAAGTCAAGGCTGCTCCTCAAAATTTGTACACATTTAGCTGGGTAAGGTGACATGCAATTGCCATCCAGCTACTGTGGAAAGCATGAACAGCAGGATGGACAAAATGAAGACCCTTTATCAAAAATCACTAAATATCTAAGTAAACATTTCAAGGTGGCATCCAAGTGTACGTGAGTGTATTAACTGACATGTGGTAGTTTCCCAAGAGAACTCAAATGGTTTAATTCCTTAGGGAGGTTAACTCGCCTTCCCAAAGCATAAACACCAAGAAAGTGGTACCTGAAGGGGAGGTGGTCGAGGGGAGAAGGGTTAGTGAATAAAGACAGGAACTGAGGAATTCAATGTACAGCCTACAAAGCAAAGAGAATTCAGGGAAGGGATCGGGTTGGGAGGGATGGGTGAGAATGAGGAAAAGGGTGACACTGATCATCAAGATATATTTATATACCGCTTTCTTGAGTAGCAACTCCCTTATTCAATTTACTTAAATAATTATTTTAAAAATAAAGCAAACAGGTCTGGGAATATGGCTTTAGTGTTAAGAGTGTCTGCTAACCAAGCATGAAGTCCTGAGTTCAAACCTTGATAACACCTTCCTCTCCCCACAAAAAGCACATTTTTGCACCCTGGATGCTCAATGTCTCCAGATTCACCACTACTTTTCCTTCCTGGACTCCGCCCCGTTACCGCACTGCCTGGCCTCCCACACTGTCTGGCATCCATGCTTCCGTCCGATGTTGCCTGCTCTATCTTCTTTCACAGTTCTTGCTCTCCAGTCATGGCAAGACTCTGAGCTGCCTGTCGTCCCAACCTTCACTGCCTATGCTCCAGGGCTATGATCCAACTCAGTGGCCAGTTTTTGGAGGCTGCTTGGAGTTTCTTGCAGATGGGCTGAGGAGGAAAAACCTCTGATTTTTCCCTGGCTCTATTACTACTTTATAAGTCCAGCAATAGCTGACATTGTTCAAGAATCCATGAGCATGATGGAGCATGAATAGCTATGCCCTTTTAAGAACTATGTGCCCTGTCAACCATACTACTCCAACTGCTATTAGGAGTCACTATTTCTTAGTAAGCCAGTACTGGGTTTCCTATTGCCTTTTTAAATCTTAAGAACTAAAAAATATTTACCTATATATTGTAAAGAATGGAATATATAAATTGAAAAAAGAGAAATGAGACAAAAAGGGAAAGGTGAGGAGGAAAGGAGATGGCAATATTGACTTGATTACAAATATTTTTGGGTCCTCAAAGAAGCCTGGTTATAGTGTAAATGGGAGATAGCTAATATAATATAATTTGCTAATTAGTATCTTAGCATCATATGCGGAAGTTACTCCTCGGTATCAGTTAAGCTTATTCTTCTATAAAAATCAACATTCTTTTTCTGAAAAAGAAAAAGGATCCTTTATCCTTTTCTGAAAAGAAAATAGCGTTGTGATAGGAAGAAAGCAGAAAAGTGGGCAGTCACCAGAATTTCTAGACTATGTGACACTGGATGACACAAAATCTTACACAAATCAATCAGTAATATTTCTTAATTGAAAATAAAGCCTGAAACTCTATCTAAAAACGAAACAAAAAACACTAATGCCAGCTGCTGATGGCTCATGCCTACATTACTATCTACTCAGGAGGCTGAGATCTGAGGATTGTGGCTCAAAGCCAGCCTGGGCAGCAAAGTCTGTGAAACTCTTATTGCCAAGTACGCATCAAAAAAACTCAAGATGGAGCTGTGGCTCAATTAATAAAGCAAAAAAGTTCAGGGGTAACACTCAGGCCTTGAGTACTAGCCCCATAACATATGTGCCCACGCATGTGTATGCATGTGTGCATCTACACATACACACAGACACAAGCAAAAGGACTAGGGTCATATGACTTAAGTCATAAATGGGTGAGTTTAAACTCTAGTAGAATGAAAGAAAGGGGGAGGAAGGAGAGAAGGAGGGAAGGGGAAAGAAAGAGGGAAGGACAAAGAGAAAAACAAGGAAAGAAGGAAGGAAGGAAGGAAGGAAGGAAGGAAGGAAGGAAGGAAGGAAGGAAGGAAGGAAGGAAGGAAAGAGGGAGGGAGGAAGGGAGGAAGGGAGGGAGGGAGGGAAGGAGGGAAGGAGGGAAGGAAGGCAGGCAGGCAGGCAAAGAGAAAGAGAAAGAGAGAAAGAGAAAGAGAAAGAAGAGAAAAAAAACAAAGAAAAAAAAGGAACACACTGAATTTCATAGAAAACTTAAGACATTAGATGCCACACAAATTCTAATAGCAGTGTATGTACTGTTAGCACAAAATCACAATAATGATCTTATTCCGGACAATCTCACGTAGGTACTGTCTGTGTTTTGTAGATATGGAAATTAAGAACTAAAATTAAGCCATCTGTAAAGCTAATAATCAGGGAATAGCCTGGATTCTTCTCTAGACAGCACAGCACAAGGGCCAGACTTTCCCCCTCAGAACGAGGCTTTGAACTCATGGACTTGATTGCTTGGCTAGTGGTTTACCAGTTGAGCCAGGCCACCAGTATGTTTTTTGGATGTTTGTTTATAGAGTCTCAACAACTTTTCTGTCTGAGCTGGCTTAGAACCCAAATCCACTCAGCATCTTGAGTCACTAGGCTTACAGAAATGAGCCAACAAAGTGCCAGAATTCTTAACCAGAAGCTTAAACAAGAGAATGCTTAAAATTTTCTGACCCAAACCTGTATGTTAAAAGCTCAAGGAATCAAAAGTAAAGGATATATATTGAGAATAAATAATAGAAAAACAATAGGAAATAAATTAATCTGACAAATAAGGTAGACTAGAGCTCAGCTAAGAGGCAATATAGCTTTTAAACCTAATTTTTAAAATAAATTTAGCTAAAATATCATCATAAACATAAACATGATGATTCAGCAAAAATCCTTGAATTTTCATGTCCATTAGAATATTCTATCTGCTCTTACCCTGAAAACTTTACACAAAGGAACAGGAAATACACTAGAGCTCCTTGGCACAGGTCAAAACTTTCTTTTTGGAGGAGGAGGGGGGACATGGGGCTTGAACTCTGGCCTGGGACCTGTCCCTGAACTCTACAGCTCAAGGCTACTGCCCTACCCTTGAGCCACAGCCCCACTTCCTGTTTTCTAGTGATTAATTGGAGATAAGAGTCTTTGGGGGCCGGGAGTTTGGCCTAGTGGTAGAGTGCTTGCCTAGCATACACGAAGACCGGGTTCAATTCCTCGGTACCACATACATAGAAAAAAAAAAAAAAAGCCACAAGTGGTGCTGAAACTCAAAGTGGTAGAGCTCTAGCCTTGAGAAAGTCCAAGGACAGTGCTCAGGCTCTGAGCTCAAGCCCAGGACTGGCAAAAAAAAAAAAAAAAAAAAAAAAAGTCTTTGGGCTTTGTATTAACTGGGCTGACTTTGAACCACGATCCTCAGATCTCAGACTCCTGAGTAACTAGAAGTACAGGTGTGAGCCACCTCGCCTGGTGAAACTTTCTTAATAAAGACCCAGAAACACAACAAATTAAAGAACTTTTGGACAATTGGAACTGCATTAAACTGCAGAGCTTCTGTGTGGCAAAGGACATAGCTGGCAAGTTAAACAGAAAGCCTACAGAGTAGAAGATCATCACTAACCATACAACAGACAAAGGGCTTCATATCTAAAATATTCCTACAGCTCAAAAAATTGAATCTCTCAAAAACAAATCCTCAAAGAAACAACCATCCCATTAAAAGGTGGGCTAAAGACTTAAAGAGACTTCTGTGAAGAGTAAATAAGAATGGCCTACAGACACATGAAGAAATGCTGGACATCTCTGGCCATAAAAGGAATGCAAATCAAAACAACTTTGAGATTCTACCTCACTCCAGTTAGAATGGCCATTATCAAAAATTCTAGTAACAACAGATGCCAGTAGGCTACACTGTTGGCGGGAGTGTAAAGTCTTTCAACCACTATGGAAAGCAGTATGGAGATTCCTCAAAAGACTAAACATAGAGCTCCCCTATAACCCAGCAATCCCACTCCTTGGCATTTACCCAAATGTCCAAAAACAAGGCCATCTAAAGCTACTAGCACAACAATGTTCACTGCATCATTATTTACCATAGCTAAGCTATGGAACCAACCCAGATGCCCCTCAGTGGATGAATGGATCAAGAAGATGTACTTATATACCAGAGTTCTATGCTGCCATCAGAAAGAATGACATCGCCCCATTGGAAAGGAAATGGAAAGACTTAGAAAAACTCATATTAAGTGAAATAAGCCAGACCCAAAGGAACATAGGTGCCATGGTTTCCTTCATTTGTAATAATTAGTATATGTCTAGGATTCTCTTAGCAGAGTATCACAATAGCTCAAAAGCTATGCACATATGGTCATATAGGATGAGACTAAATGAAAGGATCTCTACAATATGGAAACAAGAAGTTTATCTTTGTGATTGTTGTTCTTAATCTACTATATGAAGTTATTTCTTTTCTCTTCCCCCCCCCCTTATGGTTTATCTCATGTTGTTATTGTATCTGTCTTTGTTGCCTGGTATATTGTATATATGTTTGTTTACTTGAAATAGGGAAGGGAAGGGGAAAAACAATGTGACTGGGAGGGGGTGGAGGGAGGAAAAAAGGGACAAAAATATGAGAAAGGGTATCAATGTTCGAGAAGTAATGTGTGCACTCTCTGATGAATCCCTCTCTACATTAACCTCAATAAAATACAACTTTAAAAAAAGGACAAAACTTAGATACATAGGCTATACAGGATGAGGCTAAATGAAAAGACCTCCAGAATATAGAAGAAAGAGGCATATAATGTGTGACTCTTGTTCTTAATGTACTATGTCATTTCTCATCAAAGAAAAAAAAAAGAATATTCTACCTGCTCATCCGAGAAGCAGCACTACACTTCACAGGCCCATTTTGAGATGTACACTACCTGTGTGAGGAAGCCTATCTCACTCACAAAGTGGACAATAGGTGTGCCGTTCTACTGTACCACAGACCCAATGCAGAGGGCTTATATTTTCCTAATGTTTGAAGGTCTAATTTAAAATAGTATTTAGCTGAAGAAAATGCAATATATTTCATGCCATTTATAACTTTATTTTTGCCAGTCCTGGGCTTGAGCTCAGGGCCTGAGCACTGTCCTTGGACTTTCTCAAGGCTAGAGCTCTACCACTTGAGCCTCAGCACCACTTCCAGCTTTTTCTATGCATGTGGTACCAAGAAATCAAACCCGGTCTTCGTGCATGCTAGGCAAGCACTCTGCCACTAGGTCTAACTCCCAACCCCATCAAAAACTTTTTAAAGATTATTTCATTTCCAATTTTTTGCAATAAAATTTTGAGCAAAAGTAAAATCTTTACAAGTACCTGCTTGCTGAATAAAATGTGAATCCATGTGAATATTGTTCTTAAATACACAGATTATATTTGTATTTATATACATAAAATAAAACTGAAAAAAATAATAAAGAAACGTCTGATTAACTGTACATTATACCATACTGCTGCTGGGCCCTGTGGCTCACACCTGTCATCCTAGCTACTCCGGAGGGTGAGATCTGAGGACTGCAGTTCAAAGCCAGCCTGGGCAAAAACGTCTGTGAGACTCTTATTTCCAATTAACCACCACAAAACCGGAAGTGACACTGTGGCTCAGAGAGTAGAGCACTAGCCTTGACCTGAACAGCTCAGGGACAGCACCTAGGCCCAGAGTTCAAGTTACATGACTGACCCGCCCCCCCCCCCAAAGTGACTTGTGTTTTATATATATATATATATATATATACACACACACACACACACACACACACACACACACACACTACATTCCTATTGTATTTACATATGGTATAAATTTACATGTATATATCCCTACTAGCTTTTGTTGTCATTTAACACAAATTCATGTGAATTGCATAACAACTCTAGAAATATAATCAAATAATCTTTAGAATTAAAATTTGTTTTGATACAAAGTAGAAATAAATAAAACCACTTTAACAATATAACTAACATTATCAGGACAAATACTATGAAGCATTAATAAGTTCCTTTATTTTAAAAATAAACCATCAACATAAATAATGTAAATTATAAAATAAATGGAAGATGAGAAATTGGAGACCTACAATTAACTGTCAAATTATGGGCAAATTATACATCTAACAATGCAAATTTAAGACACATTTAAAAAAAACGTCATTATGCTAGGAGACATATATTTGGAAATTCATCACTAGGAAAATGTTGATTCATAAACACAGAGAACTCACATCCTAATCACTGGCATTTTGGAGTGTTTTCTTTTTCTTTCTTTTTTTTTTTGGTCGTAGCGCTTAGACTCTGGGCCTGGGTGCTGTCCTTGAGCTCTTCAGCTCAAGGCTACCTCCCTACCCCTGGAACAACAGAGTCACTTCCGGTTTTCTAGTGATTAATTGGAGATGAATAGTCTCTAAGTCTATAGTGCCCAGGCTGGCTTTGAACCGTGATCCTCAGATCTCAGCCTCATGAGTAGCTAGGATTACAGGTGTGAGTCACCAGGCCTGGCTTGAATGTTTTCATGTTATCTATTAAGCTCTCTGAATGAGCTATTCAGCGCTGCACAGACTTTCTTACTGACAAGACAAGGCAAGGTCATTAAAGCAGTTGCTCCTTAAACTAGCCTACCTTATTTTTTGGATTGGATGTGTTCATTACACTTCGAGTCTCTTTTCCAGTATAAATGACAACACCTATTACAGTACCTGCAAAAAACATGAAAGTGGTCCTTGTAGAAATACTTTAAAGGAAAAGCAAAGAGATAACACTTTCTATTTAAATGTCTTAGTGGATAATTTATTACACTATGTAAAGTTAGATACATTTGTCTAACTAGGTTATATCGGTATTTCAAGAAAATCTTGTCTCACCCTTCAAAATAAATTTTGAGTACATCAAATGATTTGTCAAATACCAGTTTATCCATAGGTTAGCATGAGAAAATTCACTAGTATCCTTTCTCCTGACAATGGGGATGACATGGCACTGAAAAAGTATCTCAACACTAACATTCCCTTATTAACAGAACAGAATGACACTGACCTCCCACAGGAGCAGGAGGATGACAAACTGCTCTTCAGGAAAGCTACCAAGCACTCTGTTGCTTCTTCAGATGCATATTATCAAGACCATGTTAGAACATTAAAGACATTTGAGTTCGAATTTAGATAATCATTTTCTTATGGATATCTATGTGGTTTCTCATGTTACATGTAAAAACAGATATAATTTCAAACTTAAGAGAATGACAAAATACCCTTAGAATGGCCCAGAGGGTGGAAAAGTCAGGGCATTCATCTCTGGACTGCCCAAATTAAAAACTACGGGATCTCTCTCCAGAAATTCAGTCACACACTGCTTTACATTCTTAACTTCTGTCATTAAGTTTTTCAGATTTTGAAGACAAAAATACAAAGTGAGAGAGACTATCTAAATCACTGAAATTACTGAAACTAAAACTACTACAAATTATAAATTTACACAAAAACACTTTGAGAGGAAGAAATAAGATGATCCTATCTCAAAAACCAAACAACAAAAGTCTTTGTTGTCACATTACGTTAACATTGAAATGTAGCAAACTTGTAAGTCAAATTGAAATAAATATAAAAATTATCTCTTGGTCCCTTGGTTATCTCATACTGGTATAGTATCTCACTTTGTTATCTGATATATTGAATTTATTTGTATTTGGATATTTGAAATTTGATAGGGAAGGGGGGAAAACCAAGACGGGTGGGGGGTGTGGGGGGGGAGGGTAATGGGTACCAAGACCTGTGAAAGGGTATTAATGTATGTGAATTAATGCACCTTCTATCTGGCAAATATCATGTAACCCTTTTACTAATTACAATAAAAAAAATTATCTCTTGGGCCAGGCGCAGTGGCTCACACCTGTAATCCTAGCTACTCAGGAGGCTGAGATCTGAGGATCAAGGTTCAAAGTCAGCCAGGGCACAAAAGGACCTGAGATTCTTATCTCCAATTAACCTCTAGAAAATGGGAAGTGGGGCTTGGCTCAAGGGGTAGGGTGGTTGCCTTGAGCTCAAGAGCTCAGGGATAGTGCCCAGGCCAAGTTCAAGCCCCAAGAACCACTAAAAAAAATGAGTACTGGCAAGTGTATATTATATACTGTGTAACTTCAGTATTCTCTCTTGCAAGCTCAGAAAGGTGGAAGACACTGGCTGGTGTTCCTTAGCAGTGGTGTGTACAGAGGTTACACTTTTCTGTTTTGACTGTGCACCACGATCAACAGGAAGGTTGTGAGGTTTCTGTCTGCTGACTTTTTGGTAGGTATGGTTGGCTGCATGGGTTACAGAAGGTCCCCTCACTATTCAAGTGCTGTCTTTTGGTGCTAAGATTTATACAAACTCTCAAGATGAGGTGATTACACTTAGTGTACAGAAAAATATTAGATGTGTAATAAGTACTATTAAAAAACTCGTAATAATTTGCATCACAGAATTACTTTAATCTTAAAATAAGTAAAATATTAAACCTGGTAGGTACCAGTGGCTCTATAAATCCTAGTTAGTCAAGAGGGTAAAAATGGAAGAATCAAGGTTCAAAGTCATCTTGAGCCAAAACGTCGATGAGACTCTCAGCTCTAACTAAACACCAAAAAGCCAGAAGTGGAGCTTCAGCTCAGGTCATAGCCTTGAGTACAAAGCTCAGGGACAAGGCCCAGATCCTGAGTTTAAGGTCCACCCAGGACAGGTACAACCAAATAAGCAAACAAACAAATGTGAAATATGACTACTAATATTGTCTTCCTATTTTTCAATTTAATGTAATAAAAGTACTACTCAAGTTGAAGAAATGCAGTAACAAGGCATACTGCAATATTTTTAATAGTAGCAGAAAGAATCAAAAAGTCTCAGAGAAGGCCTCACAATCAAACTCAAAATCGCTGTCCCCAAAGCCAAAGTGGAACAGGAACAATGTGGATTTTAGGCTGAAAATGCAATATATAGTTCCCAAATTAAATTATGAGAAGCAGAAAAATGAAACAAAAATGCAGCATTAATAACGAGATTTAACATGATCCCTGATTCTACAGCCAAGCCATCTATGAACAGGTGCTGGAGAGGATCATAATTACTTTCCCACGGATGCTCACTAACGAGGACTACCCTGTGTGAGCAGTTAACGTGTACTGAGCAGAGTCTCACTCTTTTTCATGACTAACATTGCTAGAACTAGTACATGACTACTTCTCAGGATACTCTCCATTCTTCTGGACATGTGTCGATTTATAGACTAGTACAGTTAGATGATGAGAAACCCCTGTATAAAGAAATGCAGGCTTATGGCACAATGACTATGCTCAAAGTACGTTGTATACATACATGAAAAGGTCACAACGCTATCACTTTACACAATTAAAAAGGCGTCAGTCTTCAAAACAAAATACAGAACACTTTTTACAGTTTTTAAACTACAAATGAGGGTAATAAGATTGTACACATTCTCACATTATTATCAGATAACGCAAAACCAGACACAATTTAGATTTCCAAGTAAATTTAATATTTAAAGGGAAAAGTCTCATCTTTAATATATATCTATGTATAAAATTAAGCTCCTGTCACCTTGGCTTCAGTCTTTCTATACCAAAATTAATTCAGAAACATATATATTAAAAACCATAACCACAAATAAAACTATCAGGTAAATATGTCACAAAATCCCTTACAGTGATGGTAATATCTGTAATTAATTCAAAATGTTTGTTTAGCTTATGTCCAGAAAAATATTTCTAGCTAAGTGCTGAGAGCTCACATCTGTAAACCTAGATTTTTAGAAAGCTAAGATCAAAAGATTGATGTTCAAAGCCAGTCCTAGCAGAAAAGCCCAAGACTCTGTCATCAGATAACCAACTAAAAGGCTAGACTGTTGGCAAAACTCAAGTGGCCAAGTGTCAGCCAGAAGCACGAGCAAAAGGCATTGAGTTCATACCCGGGCTATTCCATACAAAAAAGGAAAAAGTTCTGTTTTTTGTTTTGTTTTGGAGAAAGAAAGAAAACATTAAAAAAAAAAAAAGACCTGTAACTACTTAATCTGGAAAACCAGTGACTATCTATTTGGTCCATATTTACATGCTTAAAGTTGACTTTAACTGTTTGAAAAAAGAAAATAAAAAGATTCAGACATTGACTGAAAAAAAGTTCCTCACTATCGCCTTAGGGTGACAGTGCAGTCATGTTTATGAATAATGATAAACATGATTTTAAAAGGCTTGAAATTGACAAGAAGCTTGCATCTTAAAAATATTCAAATACCAGGGCCGGGAGTTTGGCCTAGTGGTAGAGAGCTTGCCTAGCATGCACGAAGACCTGGGTTCAATTCCTCGGTACCACATACATAGAAAAAAGCCAGAAATGGTGCTGAGGCTCAAGTGGTAGAGCTCTAGCCTTGAGAAAGTCCAAGGACAGTGCTCAGGCCCTGAGCTCAAGCCCATGACTGGATAAATAACTAAATAAATACATACATACATAAATAAATATTCAAATACCAGGGCCAGGAGTTTGGCCTACTGGTAGAGAGCTTGCCTAGAATGCACGAAGACCAGGGTTTGATTCCTTGGCACCACGTACGTAGAAAAACTAGAAGTGGTGTTGTGGCTCAAGTGGCAGAGTGTTAGCCTTGAGGAAAAAGCCCAAGGAAAGTGCTCAGGCCCTGAATTCAAGCCCCAGGATTGAAAAAAAAAAAAAATTACCATGACAGATCTGTTAACTGTTCTGAGTGGGTGATCTACAACAATCTATGTCCACTCTGAGAAGACCCAACACACTGGTGGATTGAGTGCTACATGGCACAAATAATAAGAAAGGGCTGCAACCTGCAAAATGCGTAAGTCATCAGTGTCTCTTCACAAAGTATGAAACTAGCTCCTGTTGTATGCCAGGCTCATCCAGAGGAGAGACAGCACTTTCAGGAGAAGGTGTGGCATCTAAGAAGCATGGAGATCATGTTGCTACTGTCTCTTTGGATGATCCTTGATTAAAGTGATACATAGCAGCTGGCACTGGTGGCTAATACCTGCCCTCCTCAGGAGGCTGAGCTCTGACTTCAAAGCCAGCCCAGACAGGAAAGCCTGTAAGATTTATCCCCAATTAACCACCAAAAAGCTGGAAGTGGAGCTGGGGTTCAAACAAGGAAGCCCAAGAACAACACAGACACACAAAACTATACAACTATACTAAAGAAAGAAAATGTGGATTTTTCTACCTAAAACTTGAGCTTCTCAACTCCAAATTCCAGATGCTTTCTGATAAAACTATTCTTAGTAAGTTCTGAGGGTGAAAGTCAGGATAAAAATGCCCAGGATTCTGCATGTGGGCATAAGAGCTCTCTGGTATAGTCCTTCAGCCTAGGTGCAAGATTAAAAGTGACCTTGACATCACGGCAAGTCAAATCCTAACAGTGATGTTAGAAAGAAAGCATAAGGACGAGACTCTGAATCCTTATAATACTGCGGGGTTCTAAGCATACATTCCTCAAAGAAGCCTAGATTATATCTGTAAGGTTTTTAGTTGAGTTTATATATAAAATGGTACATTCTGTGATATATAGAATAGATACCTTCACATCTTTCTCACCAAATTATAAACTGCCTAAGGACAGGCTCTGTTACTATTCATTCTCGACAGAGCCATTAAAAGAAAGCAGACAGAGCCTCTGCTCAAAACCACTGTGAGAATGTTCTAGGGTAGAAGGTTTCCAGAACTGGACCACAGTGAGAAAGCAGGAAGTCCTAGAGTTGTAAGCTAGCACCTGTGAGTTCTTCCCACCTTCACTGTGCTCTCACAGTGTTCCCTTTACCATTATCAGTATCAGCTGACCTTTGTCAACTGACCATCATTAAGTCAAGGTTGACTGTGACCTGGACAAGGTGATAATCCCATTTTCAATACATTCCACAGAAATTTGCTTGCAAACCTGTTAGCTTCAGTATCTCCTCTTTTCAACCACTGGAAGTACTCCACTATCTTCCAATTCCCCTCAAGTACAATTCCAAATCCTTCCCCTAACCCTTATGGCCTATGATCTACTTCTGCAGCCTGCATGGTCTCCTCTAACATTTTTTCCTTCCAGTCATCCAGCCAGCCAGTCCCCTGTTTGTCAGGTGAATGAGAATTGCTAGGAGCTATCTAAAATTACCACTGGCCTCCCTAGCTCTGTGGCGACATCTCTCATTAAAGTACACCATCCCATGTCACCTGTCACGTGCTCTCAGGGATATGTGAGAAGGCTGTTTAGAGTACCTGGACAGCATTAAGCATCCTCTTATCTGTGGGAAGTCCCATTGAAGGAGAACTCCTTTCTCACCTGAGGCAACAACAGTGCTTGCCCACAGTGTGTTCTCTATGCTGAGACTTTCATGGATGGGAGGGTCACTGTCTTCCTGTTCAGAGAAGGAAAGAAAACACACACAAAAAGCAAACTTAGCCATTTTTATAACTATTTAAGCAGTAAAACTTTAGTTACTGAAAGTGTGAGGTTTTTTTTTTAACAACTTTTAAGATGGTAAGGTTTATTTTATTTTATTTTGCCAGTCCTGGGCTTGATCTCAAGGCTAGAGCTCTACCACTTGAGCCTCAGCACCATTTCCGGCTTTTTTCTATGTAGGTGGTACCAAGGAATCGAACCCGGGTCTTTGTGCATGCTAGGCAAGCACTCTACCACTAAGCCAAATTCCTGACCCATGAAAGTGTGAGTTTTAAAAGGAAATGTAAGCCGAGTTACTCAGGAAGCTGAGATCTGAGCTCAAGGTTCAAACTCAGACTGGTAGGAAAGCCTGTGAGACTCTTATCTCCAATTAAGCACCAAAAAAGATGAAAGTGAGTTATGGCTCAAGTGGTAAAGCAAAAGAGTTCAGGGACAATGCCCATGCCTTAAGTATCAGCCTCATAACCACCATGCACACACACAAAACCCACTAAAAACAAAAGGACAAGGACCATATGATTCAAGAAAAAAACAGGTGAGTTTAGAAGCCAGTACCACTTCATAGATATATAATACATACATACATACATACATACATACATACATACATACATACATACATACATACATACTACATAAAAAACAAAGGAAAAAAAAAAAGGAACACACTGAGCCAGGTGTCTGTGACTCATGCCTGTAATCCTAGCTACTCAGAAGGTTGAGATCTGAGAATTGTGGTTAGAAATGAACCCAGGCAGGACACTTCGTGAGACTATTTTTTTTTCCTGTTGGTTATGGGGCTTGAACTCTGGACCTGAGCGCTGTCCTTAAACTCTTCAACTCAAGGCTACCATCCTACCCCTGTAGCCATAGCTCCACTTCTGGTTTTCTGGTAATTAATTGTAGATAAGAGTCTCTTTAGTGCCTGGCTGGCTTTGAACTGTGATCCTCAGATCTCAGCCTCTGGAGTAGGTAGGATTACAGGCATGAGCCACTGTATCGGTTTTCTATGAGATTCTTATCTCCAATAAACTACTCAGAAAAGTCAGAAGTGGAATTATGGCTCAAGTGGTACAGCAGTCACCTTAAACAAAAGAAGCTCAAGGACAGGGCCCAGGCACATACAGAAATAACCATCTCTCCAGACTCTATAAACAACCTCACAGGTCCTTTCACTTTGCATATCCATGGTTTGTCATAAGGCACCACATAATTTCTATAAGTGCTTTCCCAGATGATGACACTGCCTGCCATGCTTTGAATGTGATCAAGAGAGTGAAATAATAGAAAACTTTTAAAGATAGTGGTATCAACTGAAAATAAACCATAGCCATATATTAAAATCCCTTACTACAAGGCACTAATGGTATGTTATTAGCTGATAAAATAAATATAAGCTAAAAAAAAAAAGATACTGAATTCTTCTAATCTTAGTAATCAGGGGTAGAGGAGTCTTTAAAGAGTTTACCAGAATGCTATGACAAAACAAATGTGGAATACATCTAGTACTTGAAGAAATGTTCAAATATGCATACACCCAGATGATTTAATGGCTAGAAATGATGTAAACTTCATAGTATACCAACTATTATTGAAAGTCAAATGAATTGTTAAACTCTATCCTTATACTGACTCATGTATCAGGTGAGAAAGATCTTACCAAATGCTAACTATACTAAGAAATTAGAAAGTACTCCACAAGAACATGTGTGACATAAAAACACCTGAGAACTTGACATTTCCTCTAGTTTTCCCTTTCTGTCCAAAGCTTCTATGTAAATTGATCCTAGATTGAGTTATTCTCTCAGAACAAGAGTTTACCACCCTTAGTTTATGAAGACAAGAGTCCTATTAAACTGAATAAAAGATTTTAACTCACCCTGGTAAATGTTCCTTCAAAGCTGTGAATATCCAGTTGTGGCTTCTGAGCATAAACATAAGCACTGATAGAAAAAAGATCCTGGAATGCAAAAATAAGAGAAAAGGATTGATGTTACACTGAAATAAAATGACTTGGAATTTTTTCAATTATTAATTAAACTTTTCATGTTATGTGCGAGAGGTTTTGTTTTGTTTCTGATGGTATGAGGGTTTGTGTTTACTACCTGTCAGGCTAGGCTCCTAATAGGAGGTAGTTGTAACCTGTGACCTCAGCCAGATCTGTGGGTCAGGCAAGCCATCACAAGGAAGGGAAACTTTTCAACCCTTGCTACCTCTACTAGTCCCCAAGGAGACATCATGCTTGCTGAAGCTTGCAGCCGTGGACCAAGAGTTTCACACACATACCTTGGTGAGGCAATCTGGATACTGCATTCCACAGCTGAGAAAGCAATCTTAGCTAAGTCACTCCAAGACATATATATATATATTGATATATGGCTAGGATGAAAGGGACGAGGATGATCACAAAAGATCTTGAAAAGTTTTGAATATTCAGGATCTCCTCTTGAGCTCTGATTCTTAAACATATTGTGTCCTCCTGGTTAGGTTAGATTACATTAAAAAATGTATTTTGCGAAAGAATGCTTTTGTCCTTCCTGCCTATAATCCCAGGTGAAACATTTGAGGAAGAGCTGGGGACATAAAAAGACTGACAAATGGGATGCCATCATTTTATAAGAACAAAACCTTGGAGACTGGGGGGGACACAATGACTTTTATCACCAAAACTAGCTAGAGGTTTCCCCTCATGCTGCCTTAGCAAGTTCCTCACGTGGTACGCTCAAATAGCATATGACAGTACAGGAGGTTAAGATCAGCTCTGTGGTGGATGGACTTTGTATTAGCTGACTAAAGGACATGTCTACTGAGACAGCGGGAAAAAGGACCCAACTCTCCCCAGGGCACTAGGGAAGGGGCTGGACACTAGTGAGAATTATTAAATGTGGAATACAGTGGTGAAGTTTAGTTTTGTGTTGAGTTTCCTTTAAGTATTGTAAGCAGTCCATAAGGTGTTTTTTCTGTGAGTGAAGGGGACCTAGAGAGTGGACCACTCAGGCTTCTGAATGGCAGCAGAACACCTTCCTTTACACCTTGTAGCCTGGAATGGGGACTGCAAAACTGCTCACCTTCTAGGCAGTCCTTTCTCCAGTGTGGGATGTCACATGTCAAGTATGATTTGGCTGTCAGAGCAGCACTGGACTACCTCGTTTGGGCTGTGTATTCATCAAGCTTCAGTGCATGAATCAGAAAAATTTTAGATCTTACAACAGAAGGATTTCACATGCACAACACAAGGGATCCAAAGGCAGACAAAGAGATGAAGCTTATTGCTGAACCTCCAAAATCACTCTGGATCATTATTAAAACAATCCTTCATGAAAGATGCCATTATCAGGACCAAGACTGCTAGATGACAAAAGAGCATTACACCAGGTGTGTAGACCACTTGCACAGGGTTGATCTCCTACAAACCTTGAAGCCAAGCTACAGCTCAAGGTCTCAGACTCAATGAGGACACCTGCCAACAGACAACATAACAGGCCAAAGGACACCACCGCCTTACCTGTTTCTCAAATTCTTGTAAGTACACTCAACTATGGATGCTAAACTGCCAACCCTTCCAGGGCTGGGGAAAAAGAAGACTGATTCTCTAGTCACCAGGTAACAGAGGTGATGGAACAGGGCTGAAAACATTAGCTTACTGCAAGAGTTCCAACTGCACCGTAAGACCACACAGGGACAACTTACGGTCAAGTTAAGCAACAACTAGTTTAATGTGACAGTTGTAGAAAAAGGTCCAAAGCATCCAATAAGTTGCCAAAATAGCTTATGTATGATATAGCAAATCTGAAGTGACTCCTACTTTATCTTATTTGCATTTATTTATTTACTTAATGTTTTGGTACTGGGCTTTGAACTTAAAGAGTATCATGTCTGCTAGGCAGACTCTAAGGCACCTACCCAGATCTTGATCTGCCCGTTTTAAGCAGGGATGAAAGGTGCACACTACTATGCCTGGTTCTTTTGTTGAGATGGAATCTTAGACTTTTTGCTTGAGCTGACCTGGAATTACAAACTTCTCCATCTTATCTTCCTTTGTGCCTACAAAGATAAGCATGCATCACTGTGTCAGGCTAAGAGCTGAGGAGGGGTCTTGTGAACTTTTCTGCCTGGATTAGTGTCAAACTGTGATCCCCTCATTCTCAGCCTCCCAAGTAGCTAGAAACATAGGTGCGAACTACCAGTGCCCAGCTGAATAACTCCTCATTTAAAAAACTACAGTCACAGTGATTTTCAAACCATGAACCTTTTATACCAGACTACATCTGAAAACAGGAAAGAAAAAGCTAGCAACAATCCTCCTTTCTCCATGCACATGAATATTTAGAAGAGTGTGTTTCATCTAGTATATTAGACATCAAATGACTGAATAATGACACAATAATGAGAATGTCATTTGAGGCTTTTCATGATAATTTAAAAATCATTCTGAAGTTTTCAATAATCTAGGAAAGCCTCTGCTATTAGGTCAAGGGCAACATTTGTTCACATTACTTAAAGGTCATTAAAATACATCCTTGATCATAACATGTGGTTCATTACAAATAAAATTGCCTTTTGTTCAATAAAACTAATTAAATGTAAATGGTATTGTTTACTGCTATATGGATCTTTTGAAATAAATCAGCAAGTCATGATTTATTGAAAATTACTGAGGTCTCATGGTTGTTAATAAATTTGCTTGATCACAAAAGCCAGAAAACTATTTCCCAAATGTCTACTGTGCCCTGGATCACTACCGCCTACACCCCTCCCCAGCCCTGCAGTGCCTAGGATCAGTGTTCCCCCTCCCAGACCTGCAGTGCCTGGGATCAGTGTCATCCCCCCCCCAGGCCTGCAGTACCTGGGATCAGTGCCCCCCCCCCAGCCTTGCAGTGCCTGGGATCAGTGTCCACCCCCCAGCCCTGCAGTGCCTGGGATCAGTGTCCACCCCCGAGCCCTGCAGTGCCTGGGATCAGTGTCCACCCCCGAGCCCTGCAGTGCCTGGGATCAGTGTCCACCCCCGAGCCCTGCAGTGCCTGGGATCAGTGTCCACCCCCCCCCAGCCCTGCAGTACCTGGGATCAGTGTCCACCCCCCAGCCCTACAGTACCTGGGATCAGTGCCCCCCCCCAGCCCTGCAGTACCTGGGATCAGTGCCCCCCCCAGCCCTGCAGTACCTGGGATCAGTGCCCCCCCCCAGCCCTGCAGTACCTGGGATCAGTGTCCACCCCCCAGCCCTACAGTACCTGGGATCAGTGCCCCCCCCAGCCCTGCAGTACCTGGGATCAGTGTCTACCCCCAGCCCTGCAGTGCCTGGGATCAGTGTCCACCCCCCCTCCAGCTCTGCAGTACCTGGGATCAGTGCCCCCCCCCCAGCCCTGCAGTACCTGGGATCAGTGTCCACCCCCCCAAACCTTCAGTGCCTGGGATCAGTGTCCACCCCCAGCCCTGCAGTACCTGGGATCAGTGCCCCCCCCCAGCCCTGCAGTACCTGGGATCAGTGTCCACCCCCCAGCCCTACAGTACCTGGGATCAGTGCCCCCCCCAGCCCTGCAGTACCTGGGATCAGTGTCTACCCCCAGCCCTGCAGTGCCTGGGATCAGTGTCCACCCCCCCTCCAGCTCTGCAGTACCTGGGATCAGTGCCCCCCCCCAGCCCTGCAGTACCTGGGATCAGTGTCCACCCCCCCAAACCTTCAGTGCCTGGGATCAGTGCCCCCCCCCAGCCCTGCAGTACCTGGGATCAGTGTCCACCCCCCCAAACCTTCAGTGCCTGGGATCAGTGTCCACCCCCAGCCCTGCAGTACCTGGGATCAGTGTCTACCCCCCCCCACAGCCCTGCAATGCCTGGGATCAGTGCCCCCCCCCAGCCCTGCAGTACCTGGGATCAGTGCCCCCCCCCAGCCCTGCAGTGCCTGGGATCAGTGTCCACCCCCCAGCCCTGCAGTACCTGGGATCAGTGTCCACCCCCAGCCCTGCAGTGCCTGGGATCAGTGTCCACCCCCCCTCCAGCTCTGCAGTACCTGGGATCAGTGTCCACCCCCCCAAACCTTCAGTGCCTGGGATCAGTGTCCACCCCCAGCCCTACAGTACCTGGGATCAGTGTCCACCCCCCAAAACCTTCAGTGCCTGGGATCAGTGTCCACCCCCAGCCCTGCAGTGCCTGGGATCAGTGTCCACCCCCAGCCCTGCAGTACCTGGGATCAGTGTCCACCCCAGCCCTGCAGTACCTGGGATCAGTGTCCACCCCAGCCCTGCAGTACCTGGGATCAGTGCCCCCCCCAGCCCTGCAGTACCTGGGATCAGTGTCCACCCCCCCAAACCTTCAGTGCCTGGGATCAGTGTCCACCCCCCAGCCCTGCAGTACCTGGGATCAGTGTCCACCCCCCCAAACCTTCAGTGCCTGGGATCAGTGTCCACCCCCAGCCCTGCAGTGCCTGGGATCAGTGTCCACCCCCAGCCCTGCAGTACCTGGGATCAGTGTTCACCCCAGCCCTGCAGTACCTGGGATCAGTGTCCACCCCAGCCCTGCAGTACCTGGGATCAGTGTCCACCCCAGCCCTGCAGTACCTGGGATCAGTGCCCCCCCCAGCCCTGCAGTGCCTGGGATCAGTGTCCACCCCCCCAGCCCTGCAGTACCTGGGATCAGTGCCCCCCCCAGCCCTGCAGTACCTGGGATCAGTGTCCACCCCCCAGCCCTGCAGTACCTGGGATCAGTGCCCCCCCCCCAGCCCTGCAGTGCCTGGGATCAGTGTCCACCCCAGCCCTGCAGTACCTGGGATCAGTGTCCACCCCCCCTCCAGCCCTGCAGTACCTGGGATCAGTGCCCCCCCCCAGCCCTGCAGTGCCTGGGATCAGTGTCTACCCCCCCAAACCTTCAGTACCTGGGATCAGTGTCCACCCCAGCCCTGCAGTGCCTGGGATCAGTGTCCACCCCCCCCCAGCCCTGCAGTACCTTGGATCAGTGTCTACCCCCCCAAACCTTCAGTACCTGGGATCAGTGTCCACCCCAGCCCTGCAGTACCTGGGATCAGTGTCCACCCCAGCCCTGCAGTACCTGGGATCAGTGTCCACCCCCAGCCCTGCAGTACCTGGGATCAGTGTCCACCCCAGCCCTGCAGTACCTGGGATCAGTGTCCACCCCAGCCCTGCAGTACCTGGGATCAGTGCCCCCCCCAGCCCTGCCGTGCCTGGGATCAGTGTCCACCCCCCCCCCAGCCCTGCAGTACCTTGGATCAGTGTCCACCCCCCCAAACCTTCAGTACCTGGGATCAGTGTCCACCCCCAGCCCTGCAGTACCTGGGATCAGTGTCCACCCCAGCCCTGCAGTACCTTGGATCAGTGTCCACCCCAGCCCTGCAGTACCTGGGATCAGTGTCCACCCCAGCCCTGCAGTACCTGGGATCAGTGTCCACCCCAGCCCTGCAGTACCTGGGATCAGTGTCCACCCCAGCCCTGCAGTACCTGGGATCAGTGTCCACCCCCAGCCCTGCAGTACCTGGGATCAGTGTCCCCCCAGCCCTGTAGTACCTGGGATCAGTGTCCACCCCCCCCCACAGCCCTGCAATGCCTGGGATCAGTATCCACCCCCCCCCCACAGCCCTGCAACGCCTGGGATCAGTGTCCACCCCCCCCCACAGCCCTGCAATGCCTGGGATCAGTGTCCAACCCCCCCCCACAGCCCTGCAATGCCTGGGATCAGTGTCCACCTCCCCCCCCGGCACCCAGCTCTGCAGTGCCTGGGATCAGCGCCTTCCCTGTCAGGGCAGTGCCTGGGATCTGTGCTCTCTCCACTGTCCTGTGTATGTCCACAATAAAATTAAGAGCCATCTGAAACCACTTTAAAATACTTATACATCATATTACACAGATATGCTGAGCTAGAACTGCTGCAAGGAGTATTTTATTAACTAGTATGATATTTATCCCTTACTTTGCCACCACAGAGCACATATACGGCTGTGTGACCGCCCTGGCCATTCCTGCATCCAAATGGACACCTCACAGGGCAGGAGAAGAGACACAGGCTCTGAGTTCAGGAGATGCTCATGGACACTGAACTGCTCAGCTCGCAACTGTTCATGATGCCAACACTAGATATTCAGCCTGGCCCGGGCATAGAGGGGCAAGCTGCAGGGCTAGGAAGGGCACAGGGTTCCACTGTTCTCTGCTGTCGTTCTTTGGCAGAAATGAGGTTGAAACTCGACGACTTGGATTCATTAAAGAGATACTATACCATTAGAGCCATACCCCAGGCCTTCTCTGGATTTTCCAGGTAGGGTCTCATGTGACCTGCTCTGGACTATGCAGCTGAGATAACAGACACCCAGAAACAAACTCAACGTTGTCCGCTGAGATGGGGGGGGTCTCACTAGTGCCTTGCATGGCCTGGTCTCAAACACTCTCCACATGCTTCCTGAGTAGCAGGGGAGACAGGTATACACCACCCTACATCGCTGTTTTGACTAGTCAAGAGCTGAGAGGTGCTTCTGAACAACTAAGGAGTGTAGTAGGTTGCCAAAGAGCTAGAGGAAGCATGCCCTCCCTAGCACTAAGACTAAGTAAGCAGTGAAGTACACAGGACCTTGACTTACTCAATAAAATTTAAGAATAAGACTTAAGAAGATCAAGTTAGCAAGGTGGGAATAGAGGGTAACATAATATACAAGAGATATACACAGAATATGCCAGGATGTGGCTCAGTGTAGAGCACCTGTCTAGCATAAGCAAGGCCCTATGTGTAACCCTCAGCCTAACAAAATATTTTCCAAGTCCTACATATACACAAATACACACAAAAATGTTTGTGTCCAAGATAGAAAAAATTAAAGGTAGGCTGCATAGTTGTACATGTCTCATTTTATACTATACACACATCTACATATAATTTTCAAGTGGCAAACACCAACATGAAATAGCAAAGATGAGGAGCAAAATAAAAAGCTGTGCATAACAGTACTCACCTGTCATCCAGCTATGCAGAAAGCATAAATAAATAGGAGGATAGTAGTCCAGGTTCCCCAAGCATAAATTCCAGACCCTATCTCAAAAACAACCAAAGCAAAAAGGGTTGGGTGTGTGTGTGTGGCTCAAGGGTTAGAGCACCTACTTAACAAAAATACAGAACACACAGGGAATAAATTCTAACTCAGGAACAACCTGAAATATGGGCCACACTAAAATGCTTCAATAAACAAATTATCTCCAAGTCCTCAACATGCTGAATATATTTTGTTTCTAAAAAGTCTAACACAAAGAAGAATGAGGAGGCTCCTACCACCCCTGAGAATTACAAGCTGTGTGCAATAGGGCAGTTATTCCTGCCCTAACAAACCAGATGAGATAGAGCAATTCACCTGTAAGCACTCACCCTCCTTCCCTTAACCAATACTGCTTAGAAAAACATTACTCCTAGACAATCTGTCTTCCTTTACCATCCACAAAATACCAGACAATCATACAAGACAGTTTCTAACATTGAGATCAACATTACATGTACATGAATACACAGTAAACACCACATGGCCTCAATTGCAGCAGGAGATGGAAAAGAAATGGGGAAGGGAGGGCAAGTTAGACCCAGGATGAAACCTGGTTCCAACTCTCCCAAACCAACATCTTAATGGCTGCATTGGGGCAGGAGTAGCTGCTGTATTCCACACAGCTAAGGAGTAAACCAGTGAGCAACATCTAATCTCCCCCATTCAAAACTACCTAAAACAGATTATAAGCTGGGAAACACAGAAGCTATTCTGGCACCATTTTAAATGATCCTTCCTAAGGAATAAGGCAATGATACCGTTTATCTTCAAGACAGGAGTAAGTTCTCAGGTGTCAACAGAAACACCCTTACCACCCAGATACTACTGCCAAAGAACAAAGGGGTGCATGGTCTCGGTGGTGCTCACCCCCAGAGCTGGCAGCCGTTGCGTGCAGCTCACCGCCACCTTCAGCTTCCAGTCAGTCTCTCCATCAAGCTGGTCTGTTCTAATAAAACACGAGCCTTGAAGTTAAAGGAGAAAAAGTCACCACTCTGGAACAAGTGCATGGCAGAAGTTTCCCCTGAGCTGTAAGTACAGTCAAAGCACAGCTTAACAGGAAGTTCCCAGAACAAAGAACTTTACAGGACTCATTTCAGATAACACTGTTTCACTCAAAGAACAAGTCTGGGAAAAAGACATAGTCACTAAACGTTTGCAGTTGTTTATATTCTATTTGGTGCTGTTGCCTATAGAAGTTTTTTATGTAGCTGTGTGCATGTGCATGCGTGTATATATTTCCATAACACGGGGGCCTGAACCCAGGGTTTCAGGTAAACTTAGAGAAACTCAGTTATACCCCTAGCCCTAATAATTAGCCTTGTCTAATAATGTTAACTGACATTTTTAAAAGTTATACCATTTTTACTTTTAATCTGATTTGATAATAACATATATATTAAAAACGTCCAAATAATATTACCTTACTAAAATAAATGCTACATTTACCACAATAAAACATGTATTGAAAGGCACAGCTATAATGAAATGCAACCAACAAATTTCAAATATGAACAAATATCAAATTATAAAAAGCTATTTACCCTGAGACCATGCCCAACATCCTTTTTTAGAATCTACCCTACAGGGGGCAGGGAGTTTGGCCTAGTGGTAGAGTGCTTGCCTAGCATGCACAAAGACCTGGGTTCGATTCCTCGGTACCACATACATAGAAAAAAGCCAGAAATGGTGCTGAGGTTCAAGTGGTAGAGTTCTAGCCTTGAGAAAGTCCAAGGAAAGTGCTCAGGCCCTGAGCTCAAGCCCAGGACTGGCACAAAAAAAAAAAAAAAAAAAAAAAAAAGAATCTTCCCTACAGATAGAACAACAAATATACAAAGTGACGTGTGCAATATTGTTTATAACAACAAAAGGTTAAGGACAGATGACTAGAGAAGCTGAATAAAGTTGTACAGGCAACAATTAGAAAAAAAAAAACGAGAAACAAAACAAAAGCAAATCTCAGTGTCCTAATGTGGGAAGAAAAAAGGTACAGAGCATTATACGTAAAGTTTTACCTTTTAGGTAAGAGCAATGGAAGAGCAGAGAAAGAAAAAGAAGGTGAGGGAGAGCCAGTGTGTGTATATATGTATACATGAGGTTTTTAATGAGCATCTGTATGTAAGTAGCTGTGTATACAAGGTATCTGTGTGTGTGTGTGTGTGTGTGTGTGTGTTATCTGTCTATATGCATGAATCCTTGTGTCAGTCTACATGTAGTTCTATGTGTGTACCCTGTGTTTACATGTATCTGTTTATGTATACCTCTTCCTATGTGCATGCATGTAGCTGTATGTATACCTACACGTGCATGCTATTGACACAAGTGTCTTTATGTGCATAAGTATAGCTTAATGCATCCACATGAATGTTTATGTACATCTTTTCAAGTGCATGAATCCCTGTGTATCTTCATGTAGGTATCTACACATCTTTAGATGTGCATAAGCAGATATGTATATACAGCCAAGTTCATTTGAAAATCACACATACTTTACAGAATTGAAAACATAATTACACCAAATGTTTAAAAAAAATCAATTCTTAAGATTAAGGGAAGCAGATAAAAACATAACAAATTCATGTTTAATCACAAAGAGAATTCATTTGAGTCACTTTTCCAGTTTAAGAAAAAAGATTGGCAGTACTCAGGTTGAAACTAGGGCCTTGGGCTTGTTAGGTAGGCACTCTACCACGTTTTCCTTTGGTAAGTTTTGAAAGGGTTACACATTTATCTCTGGGTGGCCTAGACCACAATGCTCCTATATGCATTTCCTATACAAAGCTACAATGATAGATGTGCTCCATCATTTTTAACTTGATCAAGATAGTGTCTTGCAAGCCTTTGGCCCAGGTTAGCTTTGAGCCACAATTCTCTCCAACTCAGGGTCCTGAGCACCTACGATTACAGGCCTAACCCTTTGGTGCCCAGAGAGTTCCAATTTTATTCTGTCCACTTTGCCCTGGGTTTGTCTTCTAAATTTTAAATAACAGATAAGATTCTAGAATGTCTTAAATTTCTAACACTGTTTCTCAAAGTGGGACCTAAATCTAAAGACCTCTGCGAACATATTAAACATTGCAAAATGTATAATTGCCTTCCTCTGAAAGATACATTTCATGCTAACTAATTATATGCTCTATGTAAAATTTAGGAGAAAAATGACATTTTTTCCTAAGCATAGTTAATATTAAATTCCTAGTGATATGATTGGAGCTCAAGGTATTGCAGAAGTGGGAACAAATGGGAACAAGTTGGCTGCATTACAAGAACCAATCTAATAATTTTTTCACAGAAAGCACTAAATATAACTGTTGTGAGCTGAAGGTCAACAAAAGTGAATATTAAACTGGTATGCCTATATCCTATTACAGACTTCTTATTACTTCATTTTATTTTGTATAACTGACAAGGGTTGACAGGGGAGGACAGGTTTAATGACCACCACATTAAGATCAGGTATGTCACACTGGACAGTCTCATAAAGTGGTGATGCCAAGGGGCCAGGAGTTTGGCCTAGTGGTAGAGAGCTTGCCTAGCATGCACGAAGACCCAGGTTCAATTCCTCAGTACCACATACATAGAAAAAAGCCAGAAGTGGTGCTGAGGCTCAAGTAGTAGAGCTCCAGCCTTGAGAAAATCCAAGGACAGTGCTCAAGCCCAGGACTACCAAAAAAAAAATGGTGATGCCAAGCCTATCCCAGCATAACCAGTCACCTGCAGCACTAGGAGGAGGCCTGCAGAGCTCACAGCTGCACAACTCTGAAAGAGATGGGTCGCAGCAGATGACCAACAAAAAAACAGACATTGACTTTGCAGATATAATACCAGATCATTAGCCATTAAGCTTAATTTTTAAAATCATTTATATGACTTAATGGCTCTGAATGAAAATTTCCATCTGGCAAGATGAATACTACTACAGAGACAACCTAGATGAAGACAATATCATTTACCACCCCTAGGGCCCATTAACAGGTGACAGCTGAGGTACTGTAATATGTCACAAAGACATAGACTAAAATGTCATCAGTTAGGATACAAGTGAAAAAGATATTGGCATTTATAAGAGATTGATGAAAATTAGTTCGAAAGCATTAATTTCTCCTAATACCACTGACAGAACTGTGTGCACTCAAGAGATATTTGATCTGAATTAAGAAATTGATGAAGCAATTGATTAATTGGAATTTAGGCCATCAGTCACCAGATCCATCAACAGCTTCATTTATATTCTAAAAAATCCTCGGTTGGCTCAATAGAGTAACTCTATATGAATACATAGTCAAAAACAGAGCCATAGACCAACTCACCCAGGTTATACTGACTAGCTCAGCCATACTGAGACCGTGCAAATTTACACTCCAGAGCTGACCAAGGCTAAACAGGTAATATGCAATAATATGCAATATATCACAGGATTTTTTCAAACTAAAAGTGAAAAGCCAAAAATATTAAAAGTGGTTTAACAAAAAAAGTGCCAAAATACTAAATCAGCAACAATATAAAAGAAATAAAAATAATACCTGCTTTCTCTGATGTTCTAAGAAACACCATGTCAGAGGGAATTCTTTGATTCTGCAAAAAGTAGTATAAAATATTAATTACATATACTGATATATAGTAACACAATTCCATTCCAAAGCAGAATTAGCTAATAAAACTAAAAGAAGGTTTGAACTAAATATCTGCTGAATATTCTTAATTTATAGATGAAAACTTAATATTCAGATCCATATTTCAATTGAACCGCCAAGACTTAACTATCAGTGACCCTTGCAGATGGCATTCAGTGCTGACATACAAACACTCCATTTATGCAGAATGTTGAGTATCCAGCTAGGTAACATAGCTCTGCTACACCTCAGTCACTTAACAGGGCAGTTAGTGCCTTACGAAAACTGCACCCTCCGCTGGGCCCAGATGGCTCCTGCATACAATCAATCCTAGCAGCTCAGGAGACTAAGATCTGAGAACCGAGCTTTGGAGCCCATCTAGGAGAGATTCTTACCTCCAATTAGCCAGCAAAAAAATTGGAAGTAGAGACACAACTCAAGTAGAGCACCAGCTATGAGTGAAAAAGCCTAATAAGAGCTCGAGGCTCTGGAAAATGAGGACAGGGTTGGCCAAGGTCAACCCCAAAAAAGAACATCATCAATAAACAGAAAACAGGCATGAATAAACAAATGTGAAGTTAGGCAAACGAAAGCATCACAACATGATCTATGCTTTCATGAGACGAAAAAGAAGCAATTCAGATAGCCTGTAACATGCAAAAAGGTTTACTAGTCACTTCATTATTATAAATAATCTTACCAACTGAAAAACCTAAAGGAAAAATTAAATAAGAATTAAAAGTGCATCACTGAAAAAGTACTTCACATGTTTTTGTTTGTTAAGCACTAAATAAAGGCCAGGTGCAGTGGCTCACATCTGTAATCCCAGCTACCCCAAAGACAGAGACCAAAAGCATCAAGGTTCAAAGGACAGCCTGGGCAAAAAGTGAATCCTCACTTCAAAAATCAATTTGGGTGTAATGATTCACACAATAGGAGGCAAGTAGTAGGATCATGATCCAAGGCTAGCTCAAGTGAAAAGTGAGACCCTCGCTGAAAACTACAGAACAAAAAGAAAGGAGCAAGGCTTGGTTCAAGTGGTATAGGCTTGATTAGCACACTAAATGTCTTGAGTTTAAACTCCTATTATACAAAAACAAACAAACAAACAAACAAAAACTAGACACATATAATAATGAAATGGTCTTCTTGACAGTTAGTAAAAAGACACTTTGGATGAAACTATTCCTAACATTATAGCTAGTTAAGATCAACAGACTCCCAAGGGAGAGGCCACAGTGGAAACTGTAGAAAATTTTAATTGGAAAGTAATAAAAGTTTCAACAAGAAAGTGAGTAGGAAGACAAAATCAGAAAAGATATAAAGAGGAAAATATCCCTATTAAAGAAAACACATGCTCTTAAAGCCAAGAAACAAAAATAGGCAACAAACCCCAAAGAAAATACAATATAATTAAATATGGGAGCAAAAATTCATGACGTCATTATATAGGCACATGCAAAGATAAATATATAGATATAGATATGTACCTGTAATAGCAAGAAAGAAGATATTTGAGTAATGTCCATTTTAAAAAATCAACATTAAAATGAACTAATATTTTTCAAGATCTCTACATAAAAATACAAAATATTATGAAAGAAACTGAGTACAATTTAAACATATCATGTTCAGCAAGTAAAATGTACAATACTGCAAAAAACTCTAATGTCCATAAATCAAGCCATATGTTCAACACAAATCTAATTTTTATTTATTTATTTATATATATATTTTTTGCCAGTCCTGGGGCTTGAACTCAGGGCCTGAGAACTGTCCTTCGGTTTTCCTCAAGGCCAGCTCTCTACCACTTCAGCCACAGCACCACTTCTGGCTTTTTTTTCTATGTATGTGGTACTGAGGGATTGAACCTGGATCTTTGTGCATGCTAGGCAAGAGCTCTACCACTAGGCCAAACTCCCAGCCCATGAATCTAATTAAAAAAAACAAACAAAAAAAACTTGGCCTTGGCCTGTTTTCTTTTTGATGGAAATTGACAAGATTTTCCACATGTATACAGGAAAATACCAGATCAAGAAATACCAAAATGAGCTTCAGGTCTGACTACAACCTACCGAATAATAAGATTATACCAGAGGAATTCACAGACAATAGGCAGTTATGCCAATCAAAACTAGAGGGTCTAGAAATAAATGGATGCCAGATTTATGAGGCTTTGACACTATTGTTTTCTGTGGAAATTATGGTCTTTTCAATAATGTTGGAAATCTGGATACCCACAGGGAATGAGTATTGCCTATTCACATTCCAAATATACAAGTGAGGGCTACCTTGCATGTGTGTGTCAAAGATCCATTCAGGTGACAGAGTATCATTAATAATATACAACTTTTGAATTGGCCCAAGCTTTCTGGACACTGGAATGGACAGAGCTTGGGCTCAGGGCTTGAGCACTGTCCTTGGGCTTTCTCAAGGCTAGAGCTCTATCACTTGAGTCTCAGCACCACTTCCGGCTTTTTTTTTTTTTTTTTTGCTATGTATGTGGGATACCGAGGAATTGAACCCAGATCTTCGTGCATGCTAGGCAAGCACTCTACCACTAGGCCAAACTCCGGGCCCCAGCCACTAAACTTTTAAAACAGCTACATCAAGTGTCAAAGGACCATGCATTTCAACCGGTAATTATATACTAGGTCAACACTGTTTAGATTACTGCAATTTTATATTGTGTTTTGAACTGGAAAAGTATGACTATGTAAAACTTGTTCATCTTTACTGGGCCCGCTGCATTAAAGAAACTTGTCGGTGTCTTAAAAAGAAATTAGCTGGGTTTTGAGATGAATAGCATCAATCTACAGAATAATTTGAGAAGTACCAATACAGCCACGCATGTTGCTCATGCTGTAATCCCAATTACTCAGGAGTGAAAACAGAGGGAAGGCAGCTGAAGCTAAAGTTAGCAAGGCTTCCATCTCAATCAACAAGCCTGTCATGGAGGATCTTAAGTATAATCCCAGACATATGTCATAGGGAAAGGGCTAGGGATGGTCAGATGCCAGCATAGGCCTTCTCCCCCCACCCTTGCAAAAAAAAAAAAAAGTAACAAACAAAAAGAGCTGGAAGTGTGGTTCACGTAGAGTGTTTGCATACAAGTGCAAGGCCCTGAGTACAACTCAGTGTTGCCAAAAGGAAAGAGGAGGAAAAAAATTATCTAGCTGCACAGGATGTCTTTCTATTTACTTAGATCTGTTTAATATCTTTCAACCATGTTGTTTTGTTTTGTTTTGTCTTGTTTTGCCAGTCGTGAGGCTTGAACTCTGGGCCTAAGTGCTATCATCCCTGAGTTCTTCAGCTCAAGGCTAATACTCTACCACTTGAGCCACGATTGCCACTTCCGGTTTTCAGGCGGTTAATTGGAGATAAGAGTCTCACGGACTTTCATGCCTGGGCTGGCTTTGAACCAAGACTCTCAGATCTCAGCCTCCGGAGAGCCACCAGCAACCAGCTATATTGCTTAACTTTTAAAAAACATTGTATTTTTAGGGAAAAAAATAAGTAACTCGTAGAAATAGAAATCAACAGATAAACAAGGGAGCAGATGGAAAGCCAAGAAGACATTGACATTGTGCAGAAAAGGACACAAGTGATGTGTTCAAAGGCAACCAGGCAGAGGCCCCCTGCGTAAGAGCCACACATGCAGATTGTTCATTCAGTCCACTGAGACCGTCAGGAGTTTGAGCAGTGCCATACCCGGCTCCACTGTCTTCCTATGGCTTCTTCCTACCAGTACATAACTATTCTTTCCTAGTTCTTTTCTGTTTTACTTCCATTCATCTTATCCCCTTCGAAGTATTAAGTCTATAATTATGTACACTATCTGCAACTATATGCAACTACATATTGACCATAGGTTAACTATGCATGCTCTGCTGTATGTGAATATATAAATATGTAAATCTGCATATCATACAGCTACTTATACAAGTAAGCTCCAGAAAATGAAGCATTACTAATATTCTTACACAATTCTGTTGTCAAGTGAAATAATTTTGATAATGTAACACTCAGCAGTTAACATGTACCTTATTTTGAACAAAATATAATTTTATCTACAGACAGTGATATACTCTTTACCAAAATAGATGGGATATACAAAATCTGGATTTTATTCAAGTAAAACAAATTTTATAGAAACATACCAGGATTTAAAATGTTGGTCTCAAATTTCTTTCAAATCAGGCTAAATGTAAATGAGTGATATCTATCTATAATCTATATATAAAATATATGAAAAATTCATCAACCTTTTCCACTATGATGAGGTCTCCAACTTGTATGTCTGAACTCTTAACTTGAACTTTACCTTAAAAAAAAAAAAAGTATAATCAGCTCAAGGTAACAATAGCACCCCAGAGATCAGCTTTTGACAAGTTATTACTTTAACAATACCTTTAGGTCAGAAACTGTAATATTTTACTTTTTCAGACTTTTTATTTTCCTGACGGCTAACAAAGCCATGTTTACAAAAATTAACAGTACCAACATATAGTGACTAGTCTTTAGACTCACTTTAGTAAACTATCAAACATAAATAATTAAGTACCTCACAATAAAAAAAGACATCAATAATTTCTTCATTATAATTTGGAAAGAGATTCCATTTAGACGTTTTCCCCATATTTGGTTAGTGTTTCAGTTCTCTGCCAAGTTACCAATGATCAAAAACACTTTTTTTTGTTTGTTGCCAGTCCTAGGGACTGAATTCAGGGTCTGAGACTGTCCCTCGGCTTCTCTTTTTCTCAAGGCTAATACACTACCACTTCAGCTACAGTGCCACTTCTGGCTTTTTCTGTTTCTATTGTACTGAGGAATTGAACCCAGGGCTTCATGCATGGTAGACAAGCACTCTACCACTAAGCCACATTCCCAGCCCGAGGAACATTATTCTTTAAAAAGAATTACATGGCTAAACTTGGGCAGGTAATATGGACATACAAAATTACCTAAATTAATGTTGTAGACAGCACTGACTGGCACAAAACTCCCAAACATTTGAGAACTAGTACAAAAAGCGTCATTGCTAAGCGATTTTTCTATGTAATATATTGAGTAAATCCTTACATTATCTAAATAACATCTGATACACAGCAGTCATCTATGAAAACAAACGTATACATTGATGTATATGTGTAAATGTCATATACAATCATAGAACAGTAAGTGTTTTAACAGACAAAATTCAAACAAACTACTCTTCATTAGCCTTAGCCCTTCCTCCTTCCCTCTATCTCATTCCCTCTTAAGAAAATCAAAAACTTTTTGGGTCTTTTTCTACATTTATAACTACTGTTTCAACACAGGAAAAAGTTCCTTGAGACTTTCACAAATAGTTTATTCTCACAGCTAACAGAACCAGAAGCAACTTTCATATTACTTTATCAAAAAATAATAGTATGGCCATTCACTGTCTTTTAAATCCATCTCCAACTTATTATAAAACTTTTTTTCCCAAATACCTCTAAAAGCAACTGGGCTTCATGAGCATCATGTTTTTCTAAAGACTTGGTTTTTATTACAGTTATATTTTCCATGCTCTTCAAAAACCCATAAGGGATGAAGATAAAGTTTATTATCCAAAATATATCAATGTGTCAATTGGTCCTGACTTCTTGAATAGCTTCTGCCTTATCCTAATTGGGCTACTTGCACTTCCTCCGGTGAGGACTTTATGGCACAGAAAGGGAGACCAACGGGAGCCACTTGTTCTCCATAGCTGCCTGCTGAGGACACCCCATGACCCCTGACCTTTTTCTGTTTTCCTTTAACAGTCTAAGTGCACACTAAATAACTGGTTTCTGGTGAACACTCTGCTAACTAAGCTGACAATCTGTCCCAGCAACATGTTAATGTCAGGGGTGAAACAGTCTGTAAGCACATATGAAATACATAAACCTGCATAGCTCAACACCACACTGTGTTTGGAAATTAACACCCAAAACTTAAGAATTTCAATGCAGATTTGGTAGAAGGAAGCTCTGAATATACAAAAGATATTTCAATGTGAGTGCTGGGATGTAAGTTCATGACATAATTTTATTTGAAAATAAGCTACTCCACTTGCTATTACCAGTTAAGAGTCAAAAGTTATATAGCTGGGACCGGGAGTTTGACCTAGTGGTAGAGTGTTTGCCTAGCATGCACGAAGACCCAGGTTCAATTCCTCGGTACCACATACATAGAAAAAAGCCGGAAGCTGAGGCTCAAGTGGTAGAGCTCCAGCCTTGAGAAAGTCCAAGGACAGCGCTCAGGGCCTGAGCTCAAGCCCAGGACTGGCAAAAAGAAAAAAAAAAAAAAAAAAGAAGAAGAATAGTTGTGTTTTAATATTATATGTATTTATGTGTGTGCACATGTGCATTATATCAGATGCATATACAAAAAAAATCATATAGCTCTGATGGTTTATTCTTTATTTATTTTATTTTTTTTTTTTTGCCAGTCCTGGGCTTGAGCTCAGGGCCTGAGCTCTGTCCTTGGACTTTCTCAAGGCTAGAGCTCTACCACTTGAGCCACTGCACCACTTCTGGCTTTTTTCTATGTATGTGGTACCGAGGAATCGAACCCGGGCCTTCGTGCATGCTAGGCAAAGCACTCTACCACCAGGCCAGACACCCGGCCCCGAGATGGTTTATTTTTTAATGAAACAGTTAATTGCAAATATTACCAAGTTGTTACTGCAACCTTCAAGCTCAATACTTCTAAATGAGGTTTTTACACTTACCTTCCACTGTTCCATGATTCTCATGAATCTAGTCAAGGAGACTAGAGCACAGCCCTGAGCTACAACCCGTATCAGGCTTGTCTACTACAGGGCTCATCCCTAGTGTTCTACTGAGCCAAACCGACTGTGAGGGTTCTGCTCACCAAAAGCAGTAGTAGTAAATTCTATATCACAAAGAAGCAAGAGTTCATGACCCATAATAAAGGGAGAGTGGTATCTTGGTAATGGGCCAGCAGACATAACACTACTCATGCCTCAAATATAAAGTCACAACTACACTAAGACAGCAGGGAAAAAAATGAAGTCAGAAATATTGTAAATGGACATCCTAAGATTAAGGCAAAACAATAAGGTAAAAACAAAGAAATCAAAAGGCAAATTGAGCAACTTATAAATGATTACAAATAAACAACATTTTAAGTACTAGGCAGAAGACAGTAAGATAACATTTTTTCACCAAAGTAGAGGACAGCACCAGCACCAAAAAATGATCATGTGGGCCAGAATGATAGGTCGTTAGTGAGCACACTGGCAGTAAGACTGGTACGCGTTAGTGAAAGCTAGCTATCTACAGAACAAGCCTCACCGTGCATTTTGGCACACACATAAAATCCCCGCATGATGGAAGGGAGACAAGAGAACCACTGGAAAGCCCTGACTACATAGCTAAAAACATGGTCTACATAATGGAAAGCCTGGATTTCCTAGCCAGATCTTGTTTCAAATCAATCAATTAATACATAAATACATACAGACATAAAAGCAAAATATGAATTGCCAGGCCTAAGTTTTCACAACTAACCAAGGCATTCTGAATTTATTTCCTAAATCTCCTTAACTGAGATGACCTGCCATGGGGGACCATAGCTGTTTTCTAATATCTGCCACATCCATTACTGCCAGCAACCACATATAAAATTTTTACTTCTTCCATTCATCAGTCATGATAACCTTTTTGAAGGTAAATTTCCAACTGCATTTGAAATAAACCTATCTAGAATTATTTCTGAAGTATCTTAAGAACAGGTATCACAAAAATGTAAAAGAAAACACATTTTATATCATTTTCAGTGAAATATTCACGACATAAAAATTGATACAAATAGCGCTACTAAGTTCCAAAGCACCTTCATCCTAACAAAAGAAAAGCCCATACTCATTAAGCAGTTACTCTGTTTTTTTTCTTCAGCCCAAGCCAGGGCAACTTACTTTCCATTCTAATTCCACTAACCTATTTAGTCTATTTCCCAGGAGTGAAATCACACAACATGTGACCTGTGTCTGGCTTCTTTCATGTAGCATGTTTTCAAGATTTCCATGTTGTACATATAGTGAATTTACCATACTTTGATGCATAAACAAGTTGTTTATCTACTCATAGGGCTGTTTTCATCTTTTGGTTCTTATGAATAATGTGATGACAAACTGACTGAAATCCCATTTGAAATTTTATGTTTAACTAGGAAACAAACAATTCATTTGCATTCCTAGAAGCAACACAGCAATATTCTACTTTCTCTAGATCTTTTCTGACCTTATTTCACAATCTTTTTTTAAGGATGGCCTACCCAGTAGTGTGTGGTATTGTCTTCTTGTGATTTTATGCAATATTCCTTTATGTATTAATGACTTTAATTAAACACCGTTTCATGTGCTTGCTGGCTAGTCCCTAGTTTCTTGAAGAAATTTCTCATCAGATCATTTGCCTATTTTGAAGTATCTTTTTGTTGCTGAACTTGAAAGGCTACTTACCTAGGCTAGATGCTGTAACCTCACAAGAGATGATCTACAAATAGTCTTATCGCATTCTGCTAGTTTGTCTACTCAAGCTCATATGTCCTAAGATCTTCTCAGAGGCTTATCTGGGAATGTCTTCATTTCTTTAGTTTTTTTGATTGATAGTATAGCTGATATTAGATTCCCGGTTGATAATTTTTTATTTTCCTTTTTTTTTTGCCAGTCCAGGGGCTTGAACTCAGGGCCTGGACATTGTCCTTTGGCTTTTTCAAGGCTAGAGCTTTAAGACTTGAGCCACAGTACCACTTGCAGCTTTTTCTGTATATGCAGTACCAAGGAATCGAACCCACTAGGCAAGTACCCTACCACCAGGCCACACTCCTGGCCCTAGCCTTTATTCTTCAGTGAGAACTTCTTTGAATGTTCTGTAATTTTTAGTGGAAAAAATTGACATAATGTTTCAGATATTTCCTTATTTGTTGCTTTCTAGATGTTGTGACCTCTATGTTTAGTAGTTTCTCCAAATGATTTTTGTAAAGCATGTATTCTTTGTGATGTATTATGTCTGAAGTCTCTATTCCATAAGCTTCTAATCAGTAAGTATTCTCAGAGATTTCTTTAAATGTGAAGCAGGGAATGAGGGAAACAAAACAAAAACCTTTCCTCGTTCTGCTGTGTGCTCCAGCCTTCTTCAGGGCATAACAACATGGTGGAGGCTGTTCACCACTCTGGTCTGGCTTCTATTTCCTATTTCTCTAAGCTTAGAGACATACTAGAGGCCAAAGAGCTTCTCAGGTCTTCTCTGAGCATTATTCCAGCCCTCTATCTACACAGCAAAAGAGGCAT
The DNA here is from genome assembly GCF_031878675.1 of Megascapheus bottae. NCBI lineage: Eukaryota > Metazoa > Chordata > Mammalia > Rodentia > Geomyidae > Megascapheus > Megascapheus bottae. Next base: position 696,459 of record NC_143527.1, read on the forward strand.
TTTTGAATAGCCAAATCTCCCAAAGACATTGTCTCTTTAGCATTGGCTATTTGGCATTTGATCTTGTAGTACAGGGCTCAATTACAATCTTTTTCTCCCAGTCTAGTTGTCCATTAGCAAGACACACCCTTAAAGTGCTTTCTACCATTTTTTTGAGTTGACTTTCAGATTCAAAAATCATGTACATGCTATAAACTGTGTTTTTCAGGATTCTGACCAAGTTGGTTATGGAAATTCTGCATGACTTTTCAGCACTTTTGTGGAAAGACAGGCACACAGAGCTGACTTACTCTGTCCTTTTCATCACCACTCCACATAATTTTCAACTGTACAATTTATATACTACTCAGACCAAATGCCAAAATGAAAACAAACTTTTAAATAAGCTAGGATCTATACTATGTTCTTAAAGATACAATGTAAAGTTTGGTCTAATCTACCTGACTAATCTGGGTGTTTTTCCAAAAAACTAGCACTTATATTCTTTTCTAAGACATCTTTTCTCCACATCCCACTATTTCAATCATTATAACTTAATAATTTTAATTCACTGGGGAAAAGTCTTTTGAACAAATAGCATTAGACAGTTTGATAGTCACATAAAAGAATGTAGACCTGTATCTCACACCACACAAAAAACAGTATATGAAAATGAATCAAACACTTAATTGTAAGAATTAACCTAAAAGACAAATGGCTCAGGTTGATGAGCTGTTGTTGTTGTTACTGTTGCTGTTATTGGTAGGTAAAGGGAGAAAGTATAATGTATATAGCTATAAATCCCATCTATGCAGGAGGTGAAGACGGGAGGATCACAGTTTGAATCCAGCCCAGGCAAAAAAGAGGACCCTATTAAAAAAAAAAAATTAGCCACAGTGGCACACTCATGTAATACCAGGTATGGATAGGGAGGGTTACAGAGTGAGGTCAGTCAGGACAACAGTGAAGTTCCTGCCTGAATACCTAGCACGCACAATTCCTGAGTTTAAACTACAAGACCAGGGTAAATAACCTGGATAGACAATCACTCTAAGAAGATACACAAATAGCCAACACAAAATGACATTTAGTCTTATTAGTCATCAGGGAACTGCAATTCAAACCAGATTCAGTAACATACTATTTCATACTATAAGAAAAAAGTAACAACAATCAAAGAGGCAGACTTTAAGTAAGTCTTGGTGAAAGGTGAAATCCTGTACACTGTTGTTGGGAATGCAACATGATGCAACTAAGCACAAAACTAGGATGGCTAGTCTTCCAAATGCTAAACACTGAGTTATTATCTAATTTTACTACTAAGAATGCATCAAACAGAAATGAAAACAATGCTCATACAAAAGCTGATATACAAATGTTCACAACAGCATTATTCACAATAGTCACAAAGAAGAAACAACCAAAATGTCCATCTGCTTGATGAACGGATAAATGAAATGCAGTGTATCATACAGTGGAATGTTTATGTCAGCCAAAACAAAGTATTCACTTATACTGCAACAGAGATAAGCCCTGAAAACATGGCAAATGAAAGAAGCCAAAAAAAAGCCACAAAAGAATGCACAGTGTTGGGCTGGGAGTTTGGCCTAGTGGTTAAAGTGCTTGCCTAGCATGCACAAACACCCGGGTTCAATTCCTTGGTACCACATACATACAAAAAAAAAAAAAAAAAAAGCCGGAAGCGGTACTGAGGCTCAAGTGGTAGAGCTCTAGCCTTGAGAAAGTCCAAGGACAGTGCTCAGGCCCTGAGCTCAAGCCCAGGACTGGCAAAAAAAAAAAAAAAAAAAAGAATGCACAGTGTTTATAAATCTATATAAAATGCTCACAACAGGCAAAAACCATAAACGCAGAAAGGAAACTGTATTTCTTGGTGCTTAGATGAAGAGGGAAGAATGAGGAATAGTTGCTAACACATTTAGGGTGTTTTCTTTTTTTCTGAATATTGAATACGCTCCAAAATAGATGATAGAGAAGATTGCATAACTAAGAATATAGCAAAAATTACTGAACTATCTTAAATCCCAATGAACTATGCATGTGAATTATATGCTAATGAACGATTAAAAAAATCTTTTTTTTCCCCCCCTTTGTCAGTCATGAGGCTTGAACTCTGCACCTGGGCGCTATCCCTGAGCGCTTTAGCTAACCTTGAGCTGAAAAGCCACAGTGCCACTTCCCATTTTCTGGTGGTTAATTGGAGATAAAAGTCTCACAGACTTTTGTGCTGGGATGGCTTGACACCCAGCTTGAAAAAAATTTCTGAAGAAATTATTTTAGGAAAATTAATTATGTGTGCACAAAAAATTATAAAATCCATTCTGAGCGTCATTTCTACACAGACATTGGGGTTAATGTAAATTCCTATTCCTCACTCTCAGCACTTCAAGGTCATTTCTTACTGTCACAATGCCAGTTTGGAGTAGCTTCTCCCATCTCTTCCTACACATGCCTTTGTTTCCTACTATCAACTAAAAAAGTCTTGCAAGCTAGGTCTTTAAGAGATTAAGTTAAGGGACTGGGAGTTTGGCCCAGTGGTAGAGTGATAGAGTGCTTGCCTAGCATGCACCATACCCAGGTTCAATTCCTCGGTATCATATACACAGAAAGAAAGCTGGAAGTGGTGCTGAGGCTCAAGTGGTAGAGCTCTAGCCATGAGAAAGTCCAAGGACAGTGCTCAGGCCCTGAGTTCAAGCCCCGGACTGGCAAAATAATCATCATCATCATCATCATCATCACTGTAAGAAGAGATTAAGTTAAAAATGGTTAAATTCCTAAATGACTTCATGCAGGTATTATATACCTATGTACCTAGCAAGTCTACATCTAGCACCATGCTGGATAGTGACACTTATTCCAAGGGCTTAAAGGCCTTTTTACTGAAGTACAGTTTAATGCCATGGTAGAGACTGCTGGCCTTTATTAGTACATTTTAAACACAAGAGAGATTTCAGACAGAAAATATGTATGCATCTGGGGTTTCGCATGTGTCTAAGAACTGCAACACAGTATGTTATAATTTAACAGTATGTAGACTATATATATATATGTGCCCATGTACAGATGTTTGAGCATGTATAGAAAAAGCAGAGTGTGTATGTATAAACATAATATTTACATATACATTCACATCCAAGTAACCAGAGAATGAATATAATTCTACCCTTAAGTTATATGCATTATATATTTTAAATATTAGATACCATATACAATCACATGTTGTTTCCAACAACGGGATTAGGATATGCTTTCGTTCATCACATTAACTCTAAAATGATTATTTCATCAAGTAAACGCTACATAATAAAAAAATGTCTTACTAACCTCTTACTGTAAGCTTGCTGTAGAGTTGTGAATTCATTTCCTTGTCTCTCTGAAAACGCCGAAATTCATCAATTGCTTCACGAGTAATAGTGACAGCCAAGACAAATCCCTATTTAAAAAGGCAAACTATTTTAGAAACTAGACAAAAAGCATAGAAAACCAGTTTTTCTTTTTCCCGTTAATTGATATTAATCTCTAAAGCATAAAATAATGAAAGCAATAAAAAATACAACAAAATGCTTCAGACATATAATACACACTAAACAATTCACAACCCTGTGCTCAGACACAGTGGCACAGACTTAATTCCAGCTACCTGGGATGTGGTTACTACATGGAAGAGGGGATCCTAGTCTGCAGGCCACTTGGCTAACAGTCAGGGAGATGCTATCTCAATAAAGAAGCCCAGATGACTAGCCATGCAGAGAGAATGGGAGGAAGAATGCAGTCCAAGCCTGGCCTAGGCAAAGGAAAGACTATCTAAAACAGTGATCTAAAACAAAAGGGATATGGCTCAAGTTCTGTAAGATTTATAAGACTTTTTTTTTTTAAGACTTTTAAAGATGAGTTAATACCTATATTCTTGAAGCTCTTTTGAGAAATAAAAGCAGAGGGAGCCATCCTAAACTCATTCTATGAAGCCAATATCACACTCATCCCCAAACCAGGAAAGGATCCAACAAAAAAAGAGAACTACAGACCAATCTCCCTGATGAACACAGATGCAAAGCTCCTCAACAAAATATAGCCAACAGAATCCAGAGACAAATTAAAAAATATATACACTATGGTTAGACTTCATCCTGCAGATGCAAAGCTGGTTTAATATTCACAAATCAATTAATTTAATACATCATACTACTGTTAAGAATCATATGATTATTTCTCTGGATATCAAGAAGGCATTTGACAAAATAGAGCACCCATTCATGTTGAAAGCCCTAGAGAAAATAGGAACAGAAGGTACATTCTTTAAAATAATTAAAACCATATATGACAGACCTTCAGCTAGTATCAAACTAAATGTAGAAAAACTAGAACGATTTAACTTAAAATCAGGAACAAGTCAGGGATGCCCACTCTCTCCACTTCTCTTTAATCTAGTGCTGGAACCCTTAGCCAGAGCAATAAGGCAAGAGAAGGACATCAAAGGGATCCACTAGGGAAAGAGGAAATTAAATCCTATTAGCAGATGACCTAATCTTGTACTTGAACGACCCAATAAATTCCACTCCCAAACTCTTAGAACTAATAAACCACTTTGGCAAAGTGGCAGGTTACAAAATCAACCTTCAAAAGTCAGTAGCCTAGCCGGGCATGGTGGCTCGCGCCTATAATCCTAGCTACTCAGGAGGCTGAGATCTGAGGATCGAGGTTCAAAGCTAGCCCGGGCACAATTGAACCCGAGACTCTTATCTCCAATTAACCTCTAAAAAATGGGAAGTGGAGCTTGGTTCAGGGTAGGGCCATAGCTTTGAGCTGAAGAGCTCAGGGACAGTGCCTTGACCAGGAGTTCAAGCCCCATGACCCCCACCCCCTCACACACACAAAAATGTCAGTAGCCTTTCTGTATGCCAATTAGTATTGGCGTACAAACAGAAGGAGAAATCAAGAAAATGATCCCATTTGCAATAACCCCCAAAAGAATAAAATATTTAGTAATTAATCTAACCAAGGATGTGAAGAAATTATTTAATGAAAACTACAGAAAGAAATCAAAAGAGGATGCTAGGAAATGGAAAAACATTCCATGCTCATGTATAAGGAGAATCAACATAATGAAAATGGCCATACTGCCAAAATTGATATAAAATTTCAATGCAATCCCCACCAAAATCCCAAGGACATTCTTTATTGAAATAGAGGACAAAATTCAAAAGTTCCTATGGAATAACAAAAGACCTAGAATAGCCAAAGCAATTCTAGGCACAAAGAGCAATGTAAGTGGTATTACAATACCAGACTTCAAACTCTACTACAAAGCCATAACAACAAAAACAGTATGGTATTGGCACAAAAATAGAAGATCAATGGAACAGAATAGAAGAACCATAAATGAAACCATATACATATAGTCAACCTATATTCCACAAAGGAGCCAGAGATACTCGGTGGATAAACAGAGCCTCTTCAATTATTGTGCTGGAAAAACTGGTCATCCACATGCAGAAAACTAAAAATTGATCCCAGTCTGTCACCATGCATGAACATTAACTCAAAATGGATCAAAGACCTCAATATCAGACGTGAAACTCTGAAATGGCTACATGACAGAGTAGGAGAGACACTGGAACTCATAGGCACAGGCAGAAACTTCCTGAACAGAGTCCCAGGGTCACAACAGATTGTACAGAGACTCGATAAATGGGACTACCTAAAAATAAAAAGTTTCTGCACAGATAAAGACATAGCTACTAAAACAGAAAGATAGCCAATCAACTGGGAAAAGATATTTACCAACAATACATCAGACAAAGGCTTAATATCCAGTATCTACAGAGAACTTAAGAAACTAATCCCCGACCTCCCCCCAAACCAATAGCTAAATGGGCAAGGGAACTAAAGAGAGACTCATCAAAGGAAGAGGTAAAAATGGCAAAGAAACATATGAGAAAATGCTCATCGACCATGGTCATAAGGGAATTGCAAATAAAAACAACCCTAGGATACCACCTTAACCCAATGGCCAATATTCTGAACTCAGACAACAACAAATGCTGGAAGGGATGTGGAGTAAAAGGAACCCTACTGAACTGCTGGTAGGAAAGTACAACCTCTCTGGAAGGCAGTTTGGAGGTTCCTCAACAAAACTAAAAATAGACCTTTCCTACGATCCCGCCATACCACTCCTGGGCATCTACCCTGAGCACCATAACCCAGGAAATGATAAGGACACCTGCACAGCCATGTTCATCACTGCAGACGAACCCACTGCAGATGAAAGGATACAAAAAATGTGGTACATATATACAATGGAATTCTACATAGCCACCAGACAAGATGAAACAAAGGCATTTGCTGGAAAGTGAATGGAACTAGAACAAATCATGTCAAGTGAAATAAGCCAAGACCAACGGAACAAACAGCTCATAGTCTCCTTGATGTGTGGATATTAGATCTAAACAATACAAGAGTGATGACTCAGTACTCAGGTACTCAAGGAAATTGACATGAATTTGGAGATATAAATATATCTATATAGACAGTGAGTCTATGATGGGATATACATTCTATAAACATATTGATATTTTATATAGATTGATATTTATCTATGAAATACAAAGACTCAGCTTAATTTTAATTATCTTCTTAAATTTATGTGCCAGTGATTTCATATAGAGTTTCCCTTCTTGAATACTCGTTTGTTAAACAATACATTTGAAATATGATGTAAAAATTCAGTGTTAGTAAAATGTTTTAATAAAAAAAAAATTGTTGCAGCCAGGCACAGTGGCTCACGTCTATAAGCCTAGCTACCCGGGAGGCTGAGATCTGAGGACCACAGTTCAAAGCCAGCCCAGGCACAAAACACCGTGCAATTCTTATCTCCGATTAATCACTAGAAAATGGGAAGTGGGGGTAGGGTGGTAGCCTAGAGCTGAAGAGCTCAGGTACCGTGCCCAGGCCTAGACAGAGTTCAAGCCCCATGACCCACAAAAAGAAAAAAAAAAAAATGTCCTCAGTTCAAACTCAGTCCCACCAAAAAAAAAAAAAAAAAAAGGCTTACAACTTATAGAATATCTAACAGAATGCCCAAGAAAAAAAAAAACAAATTCCTGCCATATATTCATATGTACTTCAGTCCAAATAACAACAAAAAATACTTAACTATTCAGTAAATGAATGAATTCTATTTAAAAAACTAAGGCATTCAGATGCAAAATTCACAATGACTGACATAAAATCTCCAGCATTTTCTGTATTAAAATATTTCTCACAGAATCAAAGCATTTATGAATAGAAAACAATTCCAAGACAAATACTCGCTGATCAATTTTCTTACCCAGTGCATTAAGCAAACAAGAACATTGGATAACAGAGATATAGTGCTTTTTCATATTATATTTGAAGTAAACACCTGAATAGATTAATGCTATTCTAGATAAAACTTCTATACACTTTTAACCCATTCTGAAACCTGATGCATCACTTAACACATAGTAGTGTCTATTTCTTTTAAAGGTTGCAAATGTAACTCTTGACACATTACAAGAATATATTTCCAAGTGAATTTTCAATGATTAAATGAGGAAGTACCTTCAATAGGTCTCTTACTGCTGATAACCTTGCTTTGATACATTATGAGTATCAGAAGAGTGGATGGATTTCCTCTGAGAATCCAGTTTTTATTTAACCAGATGGCTATAAGCAGACCCTTGGGGAATGGCTCCTAGAGTCTCTGAAATCAATTATTCCTTGTCTATGGAACAGTCTACAACTATCAGAGGGTGATATTCTTCCTGGCTAAGCCCTGCATCTCCCCATATGTGCCTCTCTTCCTAATCATAAACATCTCCACATTATGTTTCCTCCCTCTGACAAAGCTTTCCTTAGGCCCCACATTCTCCTTCCTTAGTCTCTATTTTGTGCCATGGAAACTTTCCCGCATTCCATTACTCTTGACCTCATCTCGTTTTTCATGTACTGCAGCACAATTCAACCCACCTTCTAAGAAGGTGGACTTCCCAGTTCTCTGTGCATTAGCTACTGTTCACCCCCTCATCCACCTCTCTACTCCCATCCCTTCCTGGATGACACCCTCCTGACAGCCTCTCTGATGCTTGGGCACTCTACCCAGGCATTCAGCAGGCTTTGGTTCATCAGCAGCCAAGATCTCCACCTATTCCACTGCCATAACTACAATGATACCGTTTTCTCCAAACGTTGGTTGTGTTCCACAAAGCACTTCAGCCTCACCACGCTGTGGCAAGGCTTTTGGGCTGGCGTCACCCTTAGTTCTCTGTCCCACAAGCCAGCCTCAATTCCCTCAAAAATCATTCTTCAGAAATGTTCCATTATTCCCTAAGGCTCATATTCTGTCACAGAAGCACAGGCTGCCCTGCCAGTTCTGAAGAATAGGCAGATTTCTCACCCTGCTTCCTGCCCCAGGCTGCTTTACCCTCCAGCGCCAGGGAAACTGTGAAGTACCTCATTAGGTCTCTTTCTGGAAGCTCTATTGGGGAAAGGATCCTAAAGTAACTCTGGGATTCCCCAAAAGTAAAGCTAAGTATGACCTAAATTCAGTTCCTTAGCGATTTATCCTTTCCTAAATAACAGCTTTGCTAATTTCTTATTCACATGTCATAAAACCCCTGAAAAGAATACAGTGCACTTTTTGAGTGTTCACAAAATTGAGCAGCCTCCGTCATATCCCCATTCTCCACCCCAACCCCACCCTTTCCCTAGAGATGACTGCACCATCTACTCTGTCTCAATGGATCTGCATAGACTAAATAACATGTAAACTCTGTCATCAGTATTTTGAGTAATTGCCAAACTCTTCTCCAAAGTGAATGAACTACTTTGTAATCACACTAGCAAAGAATGAGGGTTCTTCCTCCCCTCTCTTTAATGACAGCAATCCCACTAAATGTGAAGTAGTATCTTGTGTGAGTTTAATTGCACTTCCTAATGACAAGAATGCAGGTCATTTTTTTAGGCACTTGTAAGTTATCCTTTAAGTAAATGTCTGTTAACATCCTTCCTCTACCTTTTTTAAACTAAGTTGTCTAGTTTTAAAAGTTATTTATTCATTTGGATAAATTACCTGTTCAACATGTAACATTATTACCTTATATTTTCTCCAATTATGACTTATCTTTTTACTTTCTTAATGTTGTTCTTTGCTGCACAAAAGTTGTAAAATTTGATAAAATCTGATACTTTTTTTCCCCATTGTCCCTGTGGCTTTTGGTGTCTGTTGTTTTCTTTTACGAATGTTTAATAGTCTTGGCTCTTCCATTTAGATCTACAAGCCATTTTGTTACTTTTGTGTTCAATATAAGGCAGAGGTCCAACTTTGTTCTTTTGCTTGTAGATATCCATTTATTTAAACATTTATTGAAAATAGGCTAAAGTCCTCAAATAAAAATGTTGATTCTACTTGCAAGCTATTTGATACATTTTAGCAAACAACCCTCTCAAAGGTCATTACTACTAAGAGTGGATGAACGCCAGAGCATGTCTATGCCAAGCAGAGATAACTGTGTACCAATGCTTATTTCAAGCTCACTAAAATGTATTCATTCATCTAGTAACTTTGTATTTATATCCCATCTAAAGTTATTTTCCTTTACCCTGCAATTAGGTCTACATGAGTAAAGACTGTACTTGTCCTAGAACAAAGGTCTTTCCCCCATTCCTACTTCACTGGCAAATCTCTAATTGAGGAAGAGGTCTACTCAAGAGGAGACCCCTAGGCATTCCAAGTCTGAAGGTCTTGGAGAGGAAACTGAACACTTTACACCTCTTCCCCAAACAGAACCATTTTACTGGCTATGTTGTCTGTCCACACTTCTCTATTATCTAAGGAAGTAGTACAGTTTTCTATTGTCTAGACAAGCTGAAAACAAAGGAAAGCTATCAAGATATATACTAAGTGGTAAATACCATGAACCTTTCAAAAACTTCATACATTAAGCTGTTAACTGGAACCACCTGTATAATGTCACATACTTCAAAGCCTTCACTATCAAAAGTAATTCAACTGACCATACCCCTGCCCTCCTGAAGTTATGACATGGGCACAAAAGGGAGCAGGATCAGTCAGACAGGTGCAGAAAGTCCCAAGCAGGACACTGCAGAGCTTCTCCAGCTGGGAGAATCTAGAGACTCCAAGAGCACTTTAGGCAATGTGCTGCCAATATGCTTCCCATCGGATAGGTGTGTACTCTAACATAGTTCAATGGCACAAAACAACAATTTCACATTTAAAAAGTAATCAATTTATCTATTAATAATCTCAACTCTTAAGACTATTAAATGTTATAACTTTAATTTTAAGTCTTTTTTTTTTTTTTTTTTACCAGAGGAGCCCAGTAGGTGTAGAGGTAGCCTATTTTCAATGCTGGTACAAATTGTGAGCAGGATACTACCAGAAAATACAGATTCAAGAAAAACTTGAATTGTTCATACAAAACCTAAAAAGAAAAGAATAAAATTAACACAATCTCTTCAAGAAAGATTTGTAATATTACCCAATTAAATTCTGCACAGTAGGAAAATATTTCCATCAAACTGGGAGACTACTAATTCACAGTGAACTTAATTTTGACACTGGCTTACAAAGCTAACCCAAATACAAAGAAAATTAGGGTTATTCAGAAATATTTAAAACAAACAGAAAAAACACAATTTCTAACTTTGCACATTTATCTAAATGTTTGCATGCGCATAAATGATAGTGTTTTCCTAAATTCAGCAAGTCAGGAAGTACCCAAATGCATGTTAGATATGAATTCCAAAACTCTTACAGTGGAAAGTCTAGTCAACCTCAGATTTATGAAGTGATTTAAAAAAACAAAATAAAACAAAAAACACCCTCTGTTTTTTCTTGGCTTTTTTTTGGGGGGGGGGGGAGGGAGGTGTTGGTTGAAGGGCCTGAACTCTGGACGTAGGTGCTGTCCCTGAGCTCTTCAGCTCAAAGCTAGTGCTCTACAGTGCCACTCCTAGTTTTCTGGTAGTTAATAGGAGATAAGAGTCTTACGAACTTCCTGCCCCGGCTGGCTTTGAACTGCAATTCTTAGATCTTAGCTTCCTGAGTAGCTAGGATAATAGGCGTGAGCCACTGGCACCCAGCCGTAACACACTTTCTTTTTCTTTTTTGGTCAGTTGTGGGGTTTGCACTCTGGGCCTGGGTACCGTCTCTGAACTCTTCAGCTCAAGGCTACCTCTTTACCCTTTGAGCCACAGCACCACTCCTGGTTTTCTAGTGATTAATTGGAGACAGGAGTCTCTCAATCTCTAGTGCCCGGGCTGGCTTTGAACCATGATCCTCAATATCAGCTTCATGAGTAGCTAGGATTACAAGCATGAGTCACCACGCCAGGCCCATAACACACTTTTTAACATGGACATTAGAACTCTATAAAGATGAAGTGAACAAGCAAACAAGTATATGGGCAAATGCATGAGAAACCCACCTCTGTCTACCTCAAAATGGAAAAATAATTAACATAAAATATGAAAGTAAGGCCAGGAGTTTGTGCCTAGCATGCACAAAGACCCGGGTTCAATTCCTTGGTACCACATACATAGAAAAAAAAGCCAGAAGTGGTGCTGAGGCTCAAGTGGTAGAGCTCTAGCCTTGAGAAAGTCCAAGGACAGTGCTCAGGCCCTGAGCTCAAGCCCAGGACTGGCCAAAAAAAAAAAAAAAAAATGAAAGTAACAGAATCATTTTCAGGAAGACAGCAATCTACAAATACTGTACTTTTTTGTTTTTTGTTGTTATTGCTGTGCTAGGGTATGAACTCTCAGGATGCTTAGCTTACTTGTTCAGCTGCAGCTCTATCATATGAGTTACACCTCTACTCCTGTTTTTTTGTGTGTGTGTTGGTTATTCTGGAGGTAAAGTTTTGCAGACTTTTTTACTCCCTGGACTGGTTTCAAACCACAATCCTCCAGATTTCAGCCTCTTAATAGCTAGCATTACAGGCATTAGCAACCAGCACTCGAATTCTAGTCTATTTATTTATTTTGCCAGTCCTGGGGCTTGAACTCAGGGCCTGGGCACTGTCCTTGAACACTTTTTTTTGCACAAGGCTAGTGTTCTGCCACTTAAGCCACACGCCACTTCCAGCTTTTTCCGAGCACGTGATAGCAAGGAATCGAAACCAGGGCTTCATACATGCTAGGTGAGCACTCTACCACTAGGCTAGGCTCCTGGCCCTCTATAATCGTTTGATAGATGATCTTTAACATTATTTTCAAATATAAAATAAATTTCATCAATAAAATTTTTGAAATTCCAACACTGAGAGATTTTTTTTTTCACTCAAATAGTTACCTCTACAGAAGAAAACTTCAAGCAGTAATAACTCAAATGGTACACTATTATCATTAAGGAAAATGAGTCAACTATCATAACTTTAAATTTCAAAATATGCAACTTACAAAATATCTTTGGTTGTCATTCATTATGTAAGGTGGAAAGCAAGACAATTTCAAAATGAGCAAAGTGAAAGATTAATTATTTATCCTAGGCTTAATGTGCCTAGACTCTATAGTTTCTATATAATGAAGTTACTTGCAACATAATACAATTATGTGTGTGACAAAAAACTTGGCTACACTGGTAATACACTTATATTCATAATCATAATCATGTTCAACTGCTGCCTAAAAATGTTTTGAATTAGTTCATAAATTAATCTCAGCAGGAAAGCAAGTTCTCTTCTCCTTCAACAGTTTCCTAAAATCTCAGCATAAATTGTATCTATTAGCAATTCAGAAATTGCCATTCATGCTAAAAATGGCATAGAATTCCTACCGTGTAATTACCAAATGTTTCTAAAATACTACATTTTAGATTAAAAGACTAATTTCGGAGACATGCCAAGAAAAAAATTATGTAAATGGTAGCAGTTGTATAGACACATCAACAGGTATTGTCAGGACATAATCAACTTAGGCAGACTGTGAGAATTTACACTGATCAAAGTTAAGCTACACTTTTGGGTCTAACACATTGTAATCAACGTATTACTGTATACTGAATGAACTTTTGACCTTCAGGAAAATGTATACTGCTTAGCCAATCAGTGAGTATTTAATAATTCAGACCTAAGGAGAAAAGACTGACTTATTTACTAAAGAGGAGAGTATTTACCTATCTGTCTGGAAGGTTAATTTATATTTTGTTATGCCAACAAAAAATCACTCTTTTGATTATGGAGCTATTAGTATTTTAATAAACACATACATACAATACAAAACACTTGGCATCTAGTGAGTGAATAGGAACCAAAGAATAACCACTGTCCAATCAAAAGTCAGCGTGACTTTTAAATCCAAATATGCACAACAGAGAAGGTCTCATTGCACGTAATCAAAGAGCTTTGCTTACAAAACAGAATAGGAATAAAGGATTACAAGATACCAATATTTGATACTGAAATATCAAATATACACGATAGCTGATTTCTCTTTCAATAGATCCTTCTTAAGTATCTAGTTTTAAAAGAAAATAAAATCTTGTACATGAAAAAATGTGTGTGTGTACATGTGTGTGAATGTGTACTCAAACACTAGCTTCCTTTGCCTTCAAAAAAAGCAGCCCATGGGGGGGAGGGTAATGGGGACCAAGACATGTGAAAGGGTATCAATGTATGTGAATTAATGCACCTTCTATCTGGCAAATATCATGTAACCCTTTTACTAATTACAATAAAAGAATAAAGAATATCATATCTATTTTATAAAAAAAAAAAAAAAGCAGCCCAGGTAAGCAAGTCCATGGGAGTCATACCTCCAATTAGCTGCTGAAAAGCTGAAAGTGGAGCTGCAACTCAAGTGGTAAAGTACTAATCCTGAGCACAAAATCTCAGGGCCAGTATCGAGGTCCTGAGTTCAAGCCACAAAAGTAGCACCAAAAATAAATAAATGAATGAATAGACTTGGTCTTATGATGCAATCCAGAAATAACACTAATAACAAAAAGTAATGAAATATTTAAGCTTCAATAATATTTAAATCTAGTATGGTACCTAAAGATAACTAATGATTTAACAAGATTACAAGGCCTGAGATACAATGCAAGGGAGGAAATGTAAACAAATATTTGTGACTGTGTCATTTATGTGTAAGAAAAATTGCTGTATTTTATTCACTGAAAGCTTCAAAAATTGTTACTTTTCTCTCCAAATTCCTAGTCCTTAGAAATTATGACCTTTTTATCATTTAATTTGCCTTTTCTTCATTTTTATACTATTTATATTGTGACACTAATACAAAAATGTTTATAAAAAAACTGAAGGCAATAATCAAATTGTCCATTTTTGTGAGATGTCATTAAAAATGAAAATGAGGCCAAGAATGTGGCTTAGTGGTAGGTAGAGTGCTTGCCTAGCATGCATGAAGCCCTGAATTTAATTCCTCAGTGTCACATATTCAGAAAAAGCCAGAAGTGGTGCTGTGGATCAAGTGGTAGAGTGCTAGCCTTGAGCCAAAGAAGCTCAGGGACAGCACTCAGGCCAAGTTCAAGTTCCAGGACTGACAAAATAAAACAAAAAACCCCACAAATGAATTGTTTAGCAATAACCAAGCAAGAGTCTGCATATGTATCCCCGTAAGGCAAAGGGAGCTAGCAAGCTCTAACATTCTTTAATAATGCAATGGTCTTACCCCAGGTATAAAGGTAAATACATTGTACTTTTGATTTTTTATAGAATTCCTGGGATGTTTTTCTTCACACTTTTCTGGACATCCAAGCCATACTGTACGAGCTTTCAGTTCTTTCTTTCTTTGACAAACATTTATCAGCCAATCACAGCAACTGCATGAAACAAAAGATATTTGTTGCTTTAAAGAAAAGAAAGTTTAAACTAATTCTATACACTAAAAGCCAATATGTATTATTTTAGCATTTACAAGACATCAACAGCAACTTATCTAATACTAATCTGTGAAGTTTTAACATAGGTTGGTTAAAAAGATTTAAATGTAGCAACAAAATAGGAAAAGAGTCTTGCGTAAAGATATAATGTTTCAGTTTGTTGACATTCACCTCACTGAACCGTTCTTTAATTGTCCACATGCACATTTATTATTCTTTACTTAGTTTGACTGTATATATAGTGTATGGTCCTGAAGTAAGTTTATATTTTAGGTCTAATATCGACACCTGAGAGAAAATATACACCCTTAGACTCTTATAAGCCTAGCTTACTTCACGCAGTATCATTTTCTCCAGGTCCATCTACTTCCCTGCAAATGACATTTTTCCTGATGATTATGTGTATCACATTTTCTTGACCCACTTTTTAGGTGGAAGAAATCTGGGTGCTCTCATGGCCTGGCTATTATGATTACTGCTGTAATAAACTTGGATGTGTAGGTTCCTTTATTGTATCCTGACTTGCAATCTTTCAGGGACATGCCAAACAGCAGTATCTATGGATCATAGGATAGTTCTATTTTCAGGTTTTTTTGTCTTCTACATTAGTTGTACTAATTTCCATTTCAATCAACAGTGTATGAGGGATCTTCCCCCCACACACACACATCTTTACCAACATCTGTTTGCATTCTTCTTGGCGGTGGTCATTCTGGTTAGAATGAGATTTCCTTTATGTAAGTTGAACACTTCTCCATTCTACTATGCCAAATGAGTGAATACATTCACAGTGGGCTTGAGGTTTGAAAAGTCTGGGCTATTCCCAAACTGTTACTGAATAGTCAGAAAATACTTCCCAGTAGAGAGGAGAGGTAGCCACAAAGTTAAGACTACTTGGCCGGGCATGGATGGCTCACACCTGTAATCCTAGCTACTCAGGAGGCTGAGAGCTAAGGATTGTGGTTCAAAGCCAGCCCAGGCAGAAAAGTCCATGAAACTCTTATCTCCAATTAACCACCAGAAAAACAAAAGTGGCACTGTGGCTCAAATGAGCACTAGCCTTGAGCTGAAGAGCTCAGGGACAGTGCCCAGGTTCAAGCCCGGGGGGGGGGGGGGGGGGGGGAGAAGAGGGGGGGAGATTAGAAACTTAAAAAAGTGTTAAGGGGCATAAACTCCAAAGTTATGGAAGATTTCTGAAGGCAAAATAATGTGAGAAAATAGTGGGGGGGAAAAAAAAGAGAGAGAACCTATGTCAAGTCCTTAGAAGAAAGTACCTGTGAGCTTTACTTAATAAAATTTCTACCCATGCTAAACTCTCTAAAGTATCAAGAAAAATACTTTCCCACTTACATATTCATAGCCTTACACTGTCAACTTCAGTACTAAGAAACACAATAATGCACATTTACACTTCTGAAAATATTTTAGAATTAGCAATATCTCTATCATCAAAGTATCACTTTAATATTAAATAAGACATCTTTACATACCAAGATTCTATCTTCTAAAATTTCAGTCATAATTAAATAACTCTCCTTATGTAGACAGGCTCCTTCTCATATCCCTCAAATTGAACAATTATTGCATTCAGTAACAGGTAACTTTGGTTACCAAAACAAAGCAACACAGTCCTCATGTTTTCTTAAAAGATGAGCATTTTCTCATGCTCCTACACCCCCAAACGTTTTATAGATTAACTGAAAGTGTAGAGGCTATTTAGAAACAAGAATAATACCAGCATTTGATAGCCCAGGCCCTTCTCCCTTCATATGGAAATACCATTCCTGGCTCCACTTTCCTTGGGACAAAGTGATTTTTGATAACAAGTGAAATGTAAATCTCGTGAGAAAGACCATCAACTCAGATCAGAGAACAACATATATCAGTAATCCCAGGAAAACTACAGGAAAATGTATTAACTCACATCAAAGAAATTTTCAAAAAGAAATTTAAAAGATTTCAGGATTTCTTTTCAAAGTCTCCAAATTGCAATTTATGCCAAATAATAAAATAAGAAAGTGGATTCTACAACATAAAAAAATTAGAGCCCAATCATTTCCTCAAGTTAAGAATATCTCAAAAATCAGCCTTAGCTTCCGTAAGATCTACAAATAGAAACGTACTGAAATATTTACCACTCATTAACACTTGTTACAATATATTTGTATTGAGATATTTCCTATCTATTATGTCTTCTCTTAAGACCATATCTAATAATTTTAACGCAAATTTAATAATGCCTGTTATTTAGGAAGTAAACTGCAAGCATTCCAAATTAAAAATTTGTAAGCAATAAAGAAAAAAGAACAAACTATTGAGTGTATACTTTTTTCTCTATGGTACAATGTCTAATTTCCATAGCAGTCTTTCTGTGTGGCGGAAGCCTAGGAGGAAGAAGAGTTTGTGGATGTCTCAGGTTACTTCCTGTCCCACATGGCAGGACCCTCATTAGCACCCATCAACTGAACAGAGCCAGCTAAAAAAAATTAACTAGCCTCAGGAGCACCCATATTACTGTACAGACACAGCTAGCGTATTTTTCTGAGCTGTTTCAACATCTTCCAAACCTGCACGGTTTTGCTGGCAACATGTTGGCAATAAAGGGAGCAACATGTTGGCAATAAAGGGAGTACACTACAAGCAAAACCCAAAATAATAAGAACTTTCAAACTTCTATCTCCAGATCAGGTAGAACAGTTTATATTGGCCTAACTTCTGATAATAATGCTTTATTTCCATTTTTAATACAAGACAGATTTCTAAAAATAAAATGGCTTACTTTTTTTTACACGTGCAACATCTTTAAAACTCAAAGGCAACAAACTGTGAATGCAAATGAAAAGTTTTTAAAGGAAATTAACAGTTCTAGTCCAGTAAATACATGAATAATAACAGTAAAATAGCCTAGGTAAACCAAGCCACAATATTCCCGTAAGCTGACGTTTAATCCAGAGCAAACCCTAATTCTCATCAATGCAATAAAGGCAAAGAAAACTGAGGCAGCCAGCTGCAAAAAAAAAAAAAAAAAAAAAGTCTGAGGCTACAGCATTAGCTCATGACTTTTAAGCAACGTTATCTCTGTACCCTAAAAACACAATGGTAAAGCAGCAAATGCTAACACAGAAGCTGGACCAAATAAGGAACAGTGCGGCTGATGAAGATGGTTACCTTAAATAACAACACATTACATGAAAAGGCTTAGAGTGGAAAAAGAAACCACCTGGTCCTGTCAAATAAGGAGGAAAAGCTGGCATCTAAAGTTTCTATCTCTGGGTAACATATATAACGACATTAACTTGAACCAATATTCACTTGCCATGCCCCCCCCACACACAAAAATACTAGGGGCTCAACACCTGTAATCCTAGCTACTCAAAAGGCTGAGATATGAGAATCACGATTCAAAGCCAGCCTGAGCAGAAAAGTCTGTGACATTCTTATTTCCAACTCATCACCAAAAAGCAGAGCTATAGCTCATATGGTAAAGCACTAGGCACAAGCAAAAATGCTCAAGGTCAGTACCCAGGCCCTGATCAGGTCCAAGCCCCAGAACAGTACACCCACAGACACACACACACTCCTAGATGCTTTTAAAATTATACTAAATCTACTCTGCCTGTGCTCAGTAAATGGAACAAAAAGGATGACAATGAAAATTAGAAAATATTTTGAACTGAATGGTAATTAAAATATTCTATGTCAAAACTTAAACGTAAAAGCTGGGGGCACAGCTCAAGAAGTAGAGTGCTTGCCTAGTAAACTTAAAGCCCTAAATTTAAAACCTCAGTAACTACCCGATCCCAAGAAAATGACCTTGCTGTACTATTCCTAATAGCCAAGTTGTGAAAACAGCCCAGATGCCTTACGATAAATGAGTGGATCCAAAAACTGCGGTACCTATACACCACAGAATTGTATATAGCTATTAGAAAGAATATTTATCATTTGCAGGGAAATGGAAAGATCTAGAACAAATCATGTTAAGTGAGGTAAGCCAAGCTCAGAGAGACAAATGGCAAATGTTCTCTCTCATATATGAAGCTAGATCTACAATACACTGATACATGATAAATTATACAGGATCCTAGATAATCACACAAGAAAAAAGGGAGGATATTCTTAGGAGAGGAACACAAAGGTGTAACAACTACGTGCACTTGAGCATATAAAGTAATATTTATCAAAACAAACTCCAGGAAATGGAAACAAGAGGATTTTTCTTCTTTCTTGCTGCTTCTTGCCTTGTTTGTTCATTTATCTCTCTATGGGAGGGAAAAATGGGGACATAGAAATGAAGGGACAAAGGGCGAACAAATGCAATGGGACTCTTACTAGACACTATGTAGAAAATGAACTATACAACTTGTGGGTAGGGATGGGAAGGAAAAACTGGAAGAGAATAAAGGAGGGGGTGACACTGCACAAAAAGAAATGTAAGCTTTACCTGACTTATATTACTGTAACCTCTCTGTGTATCATCTTTATAGAAACAATTTAAACATTTTAAAGACATTTTAACTGAATCTTTTTTTAGAACTAGATATGTAGCGTTCTAGTAGTATGAATATTAGGAAAAGAACAGTAAATTACATTGCATACAATTTTAGAGGAAAAAACAGAAAAGATAATAAAACAAGAAGCAAATGCCAGCAGGGACGTGCTTCACTCCGGCAGTAGAACATTAACCTAAATCAGGTGACAGGAACACATCAGAAATACCAGGATTTGACATTTTCTATAAAATAACTCATCTCATTCTGCAGAAATGTCAATGAAGAGGAGACAGACACTAAATAACCAGTCCAGAGTATAAAAAAAAAAAAACAGGCATGCCTCCAACATGTAGCACATGCTTATCCCAGGGATAAGACACTGCTGCAAAGGAATCTGCTGGGAGAAGAGGAAATCACTGAATACAGACCTTGAAATGTACTTCGTATTTTTATATAACAGTTTATTAATGTTAAATTTCATGTATTCAATAAGTAGATTGTGATTACATAAGAAAAATACTTTTAAGAATACGGAAGAACTAAGGTGTAAAGAGGAATAAAAAATTGTTTAGTCTGATTTACTCTCTCAAAGAATACAATCATCCATAAAATGTAAAAAGAATGACTATAAAACATGGTAAATTTAAATAATTTGGGATATAGAGTAAAAGACTATATATGTTACTCTCTTAACTTCTTGATAAATTAATTTCAAGACAAATATTTCAAAGTAAAAGAAAACAAGTCAGACACAAGGACTCACATCTGTAGTCCTGAACTAACCCATGCTTATGTTGGAAGGACCACTATTCGAGGCCAGCCAAGCAGGTTTGAGAGACTTGATGCCAACCAATAAAAACCAAGAGGCTCCCAACTACACGGGAGCCACAGGTATGACGATAGTGGCTCAAGAGAGCTCAGGCATAAATAAAACCCTAAGCAAAGAATAACTACATCAAGCCAGGCGCTGAAGCTCCTGCCTGTAATCTTAGCTACTCAGGAGGCTGAGTTCTAAGGATCACAGTTCAAAGCCAGTCCAGGCACTGAGACTCTTATCTCCAATTAACCACTAGAAAACAGGACGTGGCATTGTGGGTCATTGTGGCTCAAGGGTAGGGGAGTGGCCTTGAGTTGAAAAGCTCAAGGACAGCACCCAGGCTGAGTCCAAGCCCCACAACTGACAAAAAAAAGGGGGGGGGGGGTAACTACATCAAAAAGGGCTGGTGGCATGGCTCAAATGGTACAGAACTTGTCTGACAAGTAGAAAGCCCTAAGTGAAAACTCCAGTACCAGTGTTACTGGTGGCTCACTCCTGTGATCCTAGCTGATCAAGAGGCTGAGATCTGAGGATCATAGTTAGAAGCCAGTCCAGCAGGAAAGTCTAGGAGACTCTTACTTACAATTAACCATCAAAAAGCCAGAAGTAGAAGTGTGAATTTAAGCAGCTGACCATTAGCCTTGAGCAACAAAGCTTAAGGGCATCAACTAGGCCCATGTGTTCAAGCCCAGGACCAGTACCAAAAAATCAATCGATCAATCAATCTAGTACCACCAATTTTATAAAAACAAAAACAAAAAAAACCTACAAGAGAACAGATTAAAAAAAAATAATACAATTAATTTTGACTCTGAAAAAAAAAACAACAGGGCTATATGACTCCAATGGTAGAGCTCTTGCCTAATAAAGGCAAGGCTCTGAATATAGCCAAAAATAAAAATAAAAAATAAAACTGATAATCTCCAACGTTTAAAAAATAAATCCAAATTACTATTATTATAAATTTTAAAAGATAACATCACTACAGATCTTACACATTAGATCACAGAAAGATTCTGTAAATAATTACATGTGAATGTAAATTTGAAAATAGATAAACCCTGGGCCGGGAGTTTGGCCTAGTGGTACAGTGCTTGCCTAGCATGCACAAAGACCTGGGTTTGATTCCTCGGTACCACATACTTAGAAAAAGCCAGAAGTGGTGCTAAGGCTCAAGTGGAGGAGCTCTAACCTTGAGAAAAATCCAAGGACAGTGCTCAGGCCCTGAGCTTAAGCCCAGGACTGGCAAAAAAGAAAAAAGAAAAAGAAAATAGATAAAACCCCTTGAAAAATACAAATCACTAAAACTAGCACAAGAAAAAGAAAAATTCTGCTGGGTGCCCATAGCTCACGCCTATAATCCTAACTACTCAAGAGGATGAGATCTGAGAATCATGGTTCAAAACCAGCTGGACAGAAAATCTGTGAGACTTTTATTTCCAATTAAGCACCAGAAAACCAAAAGTGGTGCTGTGGCTCAAAGTGGGTAAGTCCTAGTCTTGAACTGAAAAGCTCAGGGATAGCACCTAGGCCCAGAGTTCAAGCCCTATGATCGTCAAAATAAAAAAAGAAAAAGAAAAATTCTATCAAGAAATTAAGCTCTGTAAGTCAATGTATGCCTACAAAAAGCACTCCAGGTTTAGGGAAATACTAGCAATTTACTTTAGAAAGTTTTCTGTCAGGGTCCCTCTCGACTAGTAGGAGAGATGGGGAAAAACACTCCCCGACCAGGACGAACGGCGAGAGGAGAGGAGGAGTCCTCCCGCACTCAGCCTTCCTTCCCTGGAGCACGAACAGACACGCCACACAGCTTCATCAACGCAGTGTTTTTCAGGACCAGAACATTTGTTTGAAATATGAGTCTTTAGCTCACTGATTAAACTAAAATAAAATTTTCAAAGTTAAAGAATTAAAACTGATTATTCAGCTGTAGTTAATAGGATTAGAAAGGTACACCATTTACAAATAAATATTGGTCCAGTAATCAGGATTCATTCTATCGTGCATTTTTTTAAGTCACTAGTTTTCTCCAGGTTTTAGCCACTAAACTCTCATAAAATAATGAATTTGGCCTTCCCTTTCAGATCACATTATCTGGTTTTAATTTGTACCACAAATACTATTTGACAAGAGAGTGTTTTCTTTAGTTTTTATGTGAACATGTGCCAGTACTCCTAATGAATATACCAGGAGCTAAGCTTATAAATGAACTTCATGTATACCATGACAGGTAGCAATGGAGGACACACCTGGCACAGAGGAACTTCCATCCACCGCAGACAAGCCACTCCAGCCCTCTTTTCCTCCGTGTAATCCTGGCTCGTGGCAATGTGTGGTAATCACTTTCATCATTCTCGAAGCCTTCTTCAGACATCATTAGTGGCATTTCATCCAAATGCGCAGACTCATCCTCTAGTTGGTACCTAGTAAAAGCAAGACAATAGAGTTTACCCAAGCTAAGTAAGTAGTTTTCTGTTACTGAATGTGTTTCATTTAAGCCAAAAGCTGGCCTAATTTTTCCAATCACGTGTTCTTTTACTCAAAACTTTCAGCTAGACAAACCTATCCTTTGTTTAAAAAAAAAAAAAAGCCCAAATAAACAGGTAAAGAATAGGGTATGAAACAGGCGTGGTAGCTCATGCCTGTAATCCTAGCTACTCAGGAGGCTGAGATCTGAGTATCACAGTTCAAAGACAGCCCAGGCATTAAAGACCTCGAGACTTTTAACTCCGATTAACCACCTGACAATTGGAAGTGGGTAGCGCTGTGGCTCTAGAGGTAAGGCGGTAGCCCTGAGCTGAAAGGCTCAGGGACAACACCCAGGCCCAGAGTTCAAGCCCCATGACGGATCCAAAAAAAAAAAAAGGATAGGGTATGAAAGGAGGCCTAGGTAAATGATGCCTACAACTTTCATGCTGTAAATATGAACTCAGAGTAGCCTCTGGCATGTACTTAGCTGGTTAATAGCATAAACAAGGCTGTCCGATATCCACTCCGTAACATTCAATTCAGAATATTCCTCTCAAATCTGAAATATTACCATTAGCCAAAAATGTACACTGCCAAGTAACACCTACACATTCTGTTATACAACTTCACTGTCATCAAAATTCTAGAAGTGGCTTTAGACAAAACAGGGTCTACACCTGGAAAGCTCATAGGTTTTGTTGTTAAGAGTCAACATACGGATTCAAACAAGAAATGTTATTTTATCTGTTACTCCTTTCACTAAAATGTTATATTCAATAAAAACAATCTCCATAACTAATCTGTGTTTTGGAGCTCAACAGTCATCTTCTGACTCCATATAAACAGCAATCTACTATTTATACTGCCACTTTATCTACCTTTAATCACAAATATAATCTCTTTTAAAAATTTACCTTTTGGGGGAATAATCACTTTGTCAGAAAGCATACTGACTCAAAAGCTGTTAATTTTACATAAAGCTTTTGTATGAGATATCATCTTGATTTGAAAAATAAACAGGCAGGCTGCTGTGGGGAGTTACTTAAGCTGAAATCTTCCCTCACATCCTCCAAAATCCATATAAAGAAAAAGAGCACCGACCAATGAGAACAGCTAGAATACTGAGACTCTTAATTTACATGTAGAGAGCCAATTACACACAAAGGAATATCTAGGTAGAAGCCTGAGGCTTCTCATGGAGCCCAAGGGCAGTTAACTACATGTTTAAAGTGGAAGAAAGAAAAAGAGAGAGACAGAGGGGGGAGGGAAGGTGGGAAGGGAGAGATGGAGGAAGGGTGGGAGGAGGGAGAAAGAACGGAAGGAAGGAAGGAAGGAAGGAAGGGAGGGAGGGAGGGAGGGAGGGAGGGAGGGAGGGAGGGAGGGAGGGCTGGCCTGGCCTGCCAACCCAGAATGCTAGGTCCAATGAAGATATGCTCAGATCAAGGAAAACTCAGAATTTGTTAGCAGCTGTATCCTAAAAGAATGCTAAAGTTTCAGGATTATTAAAAATTACATCAAAGCAGGGCACAGGTGGCTCACACCTGTAATCTTAGATATTCAGAAGGTTGAGATCAGAGGATCAAGGTTCAAAACCATGAAAAGTCCATGAGACTCATCTCCAATTTAAAAAACCCAAAGTGGCCCTGTGAGTCAAGTGGTAGAGCCGTAGCCTTGAACTGAAGAGTTCAAGGACAGTGCCCAGGCCCAGAGTTGAAGCTCCATGACTAAATAAATAAATAATAAAAATAAAAATTACATCAGAAGGAAATCTGAAACTTAGGGGAAAAAATGCCATCTTATCAAAATGCACTAATCAGTAAAAGAAATAAATTCTGTCTTGAAGATACTTTGAGGAAAAAGCCAAACAAACATACTTTCAAATAACCAATGAGCGAAAGAGGAAAAGCCAAATACTTGTATATGAAGCAAAAGAACTAATTCACTCAAAAGTACCAATTATTTAAAGAAATTTGTCATTAAAACCAAAATCAAAATGGGAAAGAACTCCCAGGGTTTCTTCATCTGAGAGCCTATGAAACACCAGTAACATTGATGACAATGGCTGTATATTACCAAGTAGTGGTCTCAGCCAGGCACCAGGCCAGACACTACCAATGTCTGCATATTGCACCATCAAAGAAAGAAATTTTAAAGCAAATAAGACACTGGGGAAAAATTTTCGCAACCTATGATAGAAAACAGTAATTCTTTAGAAACAGTCCTTACAAAAAATAAAAAAGCAAACAATGCAAATGGAAAACAAGCAATGACAATTCATAAAGAAATACAACTGCACTGAAAACTATGCGTAACTGTACTGTGCTGCTTAAAAGAGAAATGAAGGAAATGGAAAAGACTTTAATATTCATGATTAACAGACTATGTGAGGCACAGTGGCTCAAGCCTATAATTCTAGCTACTAAGGAGGCTGACCTCTAAGGATCTCAGTTCAATGCCATCCCAGGCACTAAAGACTATGAGACTCTTATCTCCAATTAATCACTAGAAAAGGGGAAGTGGGGCTGAGGCTCAAGGGGTAGGGCAGTAGCCTTGACCTGAAAAACTCAGAGACAACACCCAAGCGCACAGTCCAAGCCCCATGACCCACAAAAATAAAAATAAAATAAAGTATATGATAGAATACTATACTGACACTAAGAATGTTGGTATACAGATCTTTTTTGTTAAGCATAAAAAAAGAAAAACAGCAGTTATTTTCACCCTCATTCAAGATCCTGTTTCACTGATCAAAAACACTACTCATTTCAATGTCTCCTTAAGACATTCTAAAAATAACTGAACTATGGATATCATCACAGAACATTCTTGTAACATGCAAACTATATTTTTAGATTATTTAAGAGGGAAATAAACCTAAAACAAACATTATTTTCCCTTAAGAACTTCATTTTTCTTATTGCTCTTTAAAGAAAATCAACCAAAAATGAGTATTTATACAGATGGAATTACTATTCAAAGCACCTCTTAACATATTATAATATTATATACAAATGAAACTATTTTTTATTAAGTTCTCTCAGCAATCATACTGCACATTACCAAAAGTTACCATGTTACCAAGTTTAATGCTGGAAATGCAGTGAGAGGAGTTCTGGAAGCTAACAAATGTGAGCAGAATCATGTTTAGGAGCCTCGACTTTAGAAATGCAGCCCTTGAACTGGCAAGCAATTTATTCCACTTCCAGAGAAATTCCCCTATTGTATTGAAAATTTTACCTCAGTATTTAAAAACAATAACATGATGAATAATGTATTTCTTCTGAGACAGGATAAGCAGAAATCTTAAGTGTCTTTGTTGCGTGGTGTCATCCACACTTAATTGGTTTGTCACTCAAGAGAAATCAACGTTTCCAGCAATTAAGTATAATTCTGGAAACATTTTTTTTAAATGAGTAAAAACGAAGTGAACAAAGATAACAAAAAAGATGATACAAACTCAAGAATGCTGCCATAATAAGAGAGAGGATAGCTACCTCTGCTGCAGCCAAAGGCTTAAAAACACTGGGAATTTTCAACAGAACACCAAGTACTGCAAAGTATATAATTTACCCATAACAAAGTAAAAGTAGATCAACAGTAAGCAGTAAGAAGCTTAAATTCAAATTTACCTTAAGTATCTAACAGTTGTTTCCATTTAAATGAGAAACATTTCTGAGGAGTCAATAAATACTAAGTAGGTGTTTTGCTTTTTTTTCTTTTCCCCCTGATCTGGGGCTTGAAGTCGAGGCCTGGGAGCTGCCCTGAGCTTCTTTTGCTCAAGGCAAGCACTCTACCACTTGCGCCACAGAGCCACCTCCAGTGTTTTTGAATATTTTACTGGAGCTAACAGTCTCATGGACTTTCCTGCCTAGGCTAGCTTCAAACTGCAATCTTTGGATCTCAGCCCCCTGAGAAGCTATCAGTACAGGTAGGAGCCTGACAACAAATAAATACTAAATATACTTAATGCCCAACCATCTTTAAGAAAAATAAACATGTCCCCTTTGCCTGTAAACTAATTTAAAAAACTAAGCAATAAAATTGTGTATCATAACGGTGTAAGCAACCAAACTGAGTACAATGTGTATATCTCCTTCCTCAAATAAAGCTACCAAGTTCTCTTTGGTCAGTTATGATCATAAGTAAGCCACAGATGAGAAAACAGGTGAAACAAAGAGAGAAAGAGGGGGGGTTATACTCCTTCCATTTCCTGCAGGTGGGGCAAAACATGTTTCTTTTTCTCTCTCTCCCTATTTTATCCTCTTACGTTAAATAAATTTTTGCTAAAACTTAAAACAGAAAAACACCAATGCTGTACATAAATTGAGACAAGCTTCTAAATTGGAGTTAGTCCTTCAATACCCAATAAAAATCCAGAAATCTGAAGTTTCACTGCCTATAAGCTCAGGACAGAAAATTGTATCTTTATGCTAAATATATTAGGTGAGGGAAATTAAACATCCTGACAGGAGTAAATAATGTCTTGTAGTAAACAGAGATTCCCTCCTTGAACACTTGTATGTTAAACTTGTCATTTAAAACATGATGTAAAAAAATCAACGTTAATAAATTCTTTAAAAAAATAAAAAATAAAAATAAAAAAATAATGTCTTGTAGTTAAGTGAATCATGATTTTTTAATATTCTTATAAATTTAATAGTTCTTAAAAATTCATCTTAAGACTGAGGCTAAGGTTGAAGGCATAGCTCTATGGTATAGTATGTACTAATATTCAGCCCAGTACCTGGGGGGTTTTACTTAGAGAAAGTATCATTCTATAATAGGAAAAGAAAAAGATATATTCTCTTCAACTATACACCATCACAGTTAAGGAAAATTTCATTTTTATGAGTGGAATATTTACCAACAATGGGAAACATCACACACAACAACCAGCACACCAAGGGTACCCATGGGATTGCTCTCTCCATTTTTGTTGTTGGTCAGTTGCGGAGCTTGAACTAAGAAACTGGGTGCTGTCTCTCTGTTTTTCTACTCAAGGCTATTGCTCTACCACTTTGAGGCACAGCTCCACTTATGGTTTTCTGGTGGTTAACTGGGGAGAAGTGTCTCAAGGACACTTTCCTGCTTGGTCTGGCTGGCTTCAAACTTCATCTCTCAGCCTTCTGAGGAGCTAGGATTTCAGGCATGAGCCACCATGTCCAGCCTCTCTCCCTATTTCTATACATTAACATGGCTACCCTTTTAGATTTAGCACAAAGGTCCTGGCTTACTTTTTGGTCTGTGGTTCCAATGACAATGAGCTCTGAACTTTGGTATGCTTTGTTTAGGTAGTGACTAATAGGGTTCTTACTGCGCAGGTTTGGCAAGAGAAGGGGTTTTCCCAGGTCTAATGCGTCTTGGTAAGGGTTAGAAGTGTCAATCCCATGGGATGCAGGTACTTCCTTGGCGAGGCACTGAGTGAAGCATCCCATCACATAAGCCTCCTCAACATCCTTGTAGTATCTTTTGGGAAAAGAAGAGGAGTCTCCTGGAAGTGGTGCTTTAGTTCAAGTAAGTGGTAGAGTGCTAGCCTTGAGAAAATCCAAGGACAATGCCCAGGCTCTAGTTCAAGGCCCAGGATTGGCCAAAAGAAAAACAAAGGAAAAAGAAGAGGAGCCTCAGGACCACTTTGGCTATCTTGCCAGTGCCATGTAGATGCTCTGGTATCTTGGGCAGGGGTAGGAGCATTGGGAAATGGATATTCAGATTCTCTTGGACTGGGACCCTCAAGTTATGAGGATGCATTTGTCCGTACTGCCTGGCCATCTCTCTCATGGGCAAGAAAAATTACAGAACCTGAAAATATGAATAGAATTTACACAATCTGAACAACAAAGAGAAAAAAAGACTGAGCAAATATGGAAGTCTCAGAAATTATAGATCAATATGTAATCCAATGCTCCTATCACGGGAAATGTAAGCAAAGGTAAACAAAAGAACAGTTAAAGAAATAATGGATAGGGCTGGGAGTTTGGCCCAGTAGTAGAGAGCTTGCCTAGCATGCATGAAGGCCCTCAGTCTTGATGTGATTCCTCAGTACCACATACATAGAAAAAAGCCAGAAATGGTGCTGTGGCTCAAGTGGCAAAGCTCTAGCCTTGAGAAAGCCCAAGGACATTGCCCAGGCCCTGAGTTCAAGATCCAGAACTGGCAAAAAAAAAAAAAAAGAATGGCTAAAAAGTTTTAAAAAAATAGATAAGACATATACTGCCGTGTGTGTGTGCGCGCACACACACACAAGTTGAAGAACCTTAATGAACACTAAATGAGATAAGCACAAAGAAATCCATGACAGAGTCCACCAAAATTACACTTCTGAAAATCAAAGACAAACTAAAAGCCTGCAAGCAGCCAGAGACAAATGACATATTATCCACAAGTGAACATAAATTTGAGTGACATGTTACTAATAGGAAACCATAGAGGCAAAAGAAGAAAATGCTAGATTTTAAGTCCCTGTCAACCAGGAGCATTTCTTATTCCAATAAAACTGTCATCAGGTATGAAGGAAAAATAAAGACATTTTTATATGACAGAAACTTAAAGGTTGGTATAGAAAGCTCTTTAAACAGAAGGGAAACAAGAAAGACTCCTAGAACTTAAAAAAGTATAACACAAAGAATAATATGCATACATGTAATAGACTATCATCATCATGAATTTATCAATCATATTTGATGAGGGAAACAAATTATAATACCACCTGGCCCTCAGGATATGACATTCAATATAAGGGTCCTAAATGGCAAGTGTTTCCACACTTCCTTGGAAGTGCCAAAACGCTGACAAATGGATACCATGCTGATGAATCACACATGTATAACGTGACATCCAAAGAAAACACATGAAAACTACACAGACTTACACACAAAACACTGACACCAGTACACCATGCTGATGGATCACACATGTATAACGTGACATCCAGAGAAAACACTGGAAAACTACACACTTACACACAAAACACTGTACAGATATCAGAAGAGTTTTTAACCTACAATGAAAACAAAAGAAACATGGGAACCAGAAGCAGAGAAAACAGGAAGCAGATTAATAAAATGCCCCATTTAAGCGCTAATGTGTCACTTGTTACCTTCAATTTAAAAGGTGTCAAAAAACAAAGAATGGCAGAGAAGATAGGACCATGGCAGAGAAGACAGGACCATGACCCAAGAAGTCCTCTCACAAAATAGGCTGAAAGCTAATAGTAGGTAAACAGTAAGCCAAAACACTTCAGTAAGTGGGTACTCTAATAGCTACTGTAGATGCTAATGCAAAGGGTTAGAGACAGAGAGAAATATCCCTTTAACAATAAAAGAACAACCTGCAGGGAAGACACGGGATCCTGAATGATTGCAGCCAACTACAGAGCACAGAGTGTCACAACACATAAAGCAAAAAGTGATCGACTGGAAATGTAGCAAAGCCCTATTCTGAAACAGGTGGCCTATCTCTAAACAACGAACCACTTACACTGTTGGTGTAGGAACATCGAGCAGGAAGGGAGCAGTTCTGGAGAACCCACTTCCAGCTAGGGCGCCTTACACAGGTCCGCTGTATCCCTCAGTGTCCCCGTAAGAAAAAACAGCTCACCGTTTCACACATGAGGAAAGCAGGCTGACCGTGGGGTTTAAGTAAGTTACCTAAGTTCCAACATCTAAGAAGTAAAGGAACGGACTCATTTATAGTCTCTCATTTCGGGGTCCTATGTTAGTCTCTCCAACAGGCAAAACCCAAAAACCATGCGAAGAGCTCAGACTGTTGAGGAGAAACGCGTGGTTTTCCTCAAGGTCTCACTTGTTTCTGCAATACCCTGTGCAATCAGTAAAACAAATACAAGGTGACTCCAGGAGTGGTCACTGCAACGCTCTGTCGACGTTTCCTTCACAGCGCACAGCACTGTTCTCACTGGCCGTGCGCACGTCCACCTGGCGTCCCGGGGCGCGAGGGTCTGAGCGCGTCCCCACCGCGGGCCGGGGGAGCCAGCTGGCCGTCCGGCCTCCCCGGACCGACCCCGGCCTGCGGAGGGGGCCCCGCCGGGAGGCCGGCGTCGGGGACGCGCGGGCGCCCGCTGGGCTCGGGGGCTGCGCCGGCCGGGGGGCGGGCGAGGGGAGCCCAGTCCCCCCGGAGTCCCCTCCGGAGCGCAGCCCCGGCCCGGCCCGCCCCGCCGGCTCGGCTCCCGCTCCGCCCCGCGTCCGACGCCGGCGGGGCCGGGAAGGGTCGCTGCGCCCCCCGCCGTTACCTGCCACGCCGGTCGGCCCCCGGCCCGGGCCCCGCGACGCTGTAGTAGGCCGCACGTCTGTGGCTGGCTGCGGCCCCCGCCGCCGCGCCGCGTACGGGGTACAGAGGGATGTGGTCCGCCATGCTCCGGCCGCCCCTCCCCGCTCTCCTCGGCCCGGCCGGGCCGCTCCGCCCGCTCCCCTCGGACCCCGCTTCGGCGCAGGCCCGGCCGAGGCGCCGCCCGCGCGCCGGCCCACCCCGCCCGCGCGTCGCCGCCCGATGGCGTCACGCCGCCCTGGCTCCGCCCCGTCGGCGTCTGAGGACGTCACGAGGGCAGGCCGCCCGGGCTCCGCAGGGTTCGCCCGGCCGGCAGGCTGGTGACGTCACCGAGCGTCGCGAGCCCGCCTCGGCCCGCGTGCGCCTGCGCGCCCGGCGCAGCGGCGCCGGCGGAGCGACGGGGCCGCGTGTCCCGCCGTCGGGGCGGCGTCCTGCCGAGTCCGACGACGGCGACCTGGTCCGAAGGCGCCGGGCCGGACGTTCCCGAAGCGTCCTAGCACCGGGACTCCGTGGGGAGGGGTGGGTGGCCGCCCACGACGGCGGCCCGAGCCTCGGGCCCGCTCCCCGCCGGAGCTCCGCCAGCGCCCCGCCCCGCCCGGCCCGGCCCGGCTCGCCCCCCGCCCCGCCCGGGCCCAGCCCGACCCCCGCCCCGCCTCTCCCCAGCCCCCACTCCCCTCGTAGAGCTCACTCCTGAGCTTTCCCAGCCTGCGTCCCCCCCCCCCGGACCCTCTCCCGCCCGAGGCCCGCGCGGGAGTGGTGGCCAGAGCGGCCGGAGCATCCCGACTGCCCGGGACCTGGTAAGCAAGGCCACCATCAAGGCGTCTCCGTCCTTCACGACGCGGTGGCGGCCCCGGGATTCCAACCGGTGGGGCCGGCAGTGACAGAAAATCGGCGTTGCCTGAAAGGAGACGGCGGATGGCTTCCCTGCCTTGTCTTCCCAGTGACAAGGTGCTCAGCGCTCAGGAAGCACACACCGAAAACCGGTGGGAGAGGCGCTGGAGGACAGAGTGCTGCCTGGGAAGTATTCTCCTCCCGCAAGAAGGCCGATGGGAGGAAGATGGTGCCAGGCGGGTACGCCATCCCTCTTCACTGCGGAGGTGGCCATCTGCCTCAACCAGCCGGCTCCATCCGTCTGTAAGGATGAACTGATGGCTCAGCAGCAAGCCTGGAAGCGTTCAAGTAGAACTGGGCTCCTCTGTCCACTTTGACACTGAGAGATGGTGGACCTCTCCCATACTCAGAGCAAACAGGAGAGGCAAATACCCAACCAGGTGCATCTATGTGAGTCAGTGGAAGCCTTGACGGTGACACATCCATGCAAGATGCACCCCCTAGGGTGCAACCTGCCAACCTGCCAGGGGCTCCTGAGCCAAGTCTCCCTACCTTTGTGAGTGTAAGTGTATACAACACCAAACACAAGATTTGCCTTCCAATTTGGTCAGCTTGTCGTGTAACACACTCCTACCACTTTTTCATCTTGCAAAACCAGAACTCTACACCCTGAGAAGGGCACTTCCCCCACCCCTGTTGCTCAAGAGTATGTTACTTTAGGCCTCTGGCTTCAAGTCCAGCTCTCAAATGTAGCTGGCTGTAGGCCAGTCACTAGGACTCTTCACATCCATGTAGAGGGCAGCCTGATAGACCGTCTTGACTCATGAAGTGTCTGAGCACAGGCTGGCTCCCGTCCAGGTCTGCTATCATGCTCATACCTTTTCTCCCGGTGCCCCTCGGTTGACTCACCCTGCTCTCTGCAAGTCTTGTTTCTTCAGCTTAGTGGGATTCCAAGCTTGCCCCTTCCTCCTGAAGCCCATCTATACCCAGACCTCCACCCCTTCCCAACATGGCTCTGAGCTGGCCGGAGATCGAACTCCCAACATACTGTATTGGAATGAATGACCCTTCCTTTTCTCATTTTACCCATTTTCTCATATTTTTACTTATAATGCTGTGAAAGAACTACTTCTCCCTTCCACAACACTCATCGTGTGCTTCTTCTAGTCATCTTGTGAAGAAAAAAAAAAGTGCCTCCTTACTTACCCCCCTCTGACATCCCAGCCCTCTTCTGCTGGTGCGGGTGGGTCCCAGGGACATTTTGGACATGGCATTCTGCACCCTGCTGGGAGAGGCTCTGAGTCAATTTGACCTCTCATTTCACAACTGATACTACCAATTTGAAAATGAATCTGTGACTTTGGTGAAAATGAAGAGCACTATATCAGACATTTCCTAATTCATAATTTATAGGTGTCTCATTCATAACTGCCTCTTCCCCATTCCAAGCTCATAGAACATTCAGGAGAGGAGAGGTGGCAATTATTTATAATAACTTTATTAGGTATAATTTGCATCTCTCTCTGAGTGACGCTTCTGGGAAGTACATATTAAGTACAAGTGCGTATGCTTGACCCTGCCCCGAACTATTCCATGCACAGCAGTGTCCTTTCTTCCTGGAAAGGACAGGGACAATTTGTCACCACACAAATTATACTGTACTTGCTGTTGACATTCTCTTATCAGATAAATTACTTGTACCTATTATGCTGAAGGAAGTTTCCATGAAAATTTCATATCATGAAAATCTTAGCTTAAGTTGAGACTAAAAAGAGTGGAGAGGAAAGCATAGGTCCTGTTGGGGCTGTACCTGTAGCTGGTTTCTAGAAGAAAACCCAGCCAGTTCGCAGCACGGCCCAAGTGTGCCCTGAGCCATACTGGGCCCAACTGCACCCACCCAGGATTCAAGGAAGGGACACTACTGGGTGGTCTGTTCCCCCTTCCTCTGGAAGGCAGGAATTAACTTCTAGACATTACTTTAAGCAGTGTTTGTAACTTAGTCAGAAAAGCTTTTATAACATGTGCTCTGGCACAGTCAAGTTACCCTTGAAATCCCTTAAATACATGTCCAGTGATAAGGGAGCCCAGAGCTTGAAGGAGATGTCTGAGACAGCTTGGCTAGGGATTATCTGTCTGCTCTGGGAAGTGCTGAGCCATCCCCTCCCACCGGTGGTGCAGGGTGTTCATGTGTACATGGTGTGGTTGGATAGCAGAGAAAGCACAGGCCAAGTGCACAAAGCTGGTCGTCCTTTGTTGCCAGTTCAGGGCAAGGCCATAGCACTGTTGTGGAGAAGCATTCAACATCGGGGCTCCTAATGGCACCTACCACGGAGAGATGTTCGGTAACTACTGCTGAAGGTGAGTACACCAGGGTGCTCCTGTTCCTTCTACTTTGCTTTCCTCAAAGTGATATGATTGTTGTTAACTACAGGCATGTAAGAGGAGGGTGCCTCAAGTGGTCCAAGCCAGGCCACACTGGTGCTGACAGAGTGGTGGGCAGGGCAGTGAGGCCGCAGTAGCTGACTTTCCACCCCTGTTTGTCTAGCTGCTGGGAATACAAGTAGAGGGGGGAGGGAGCAGATGGAGCAGAGCTCTTGACCCTCAGACTCAGAGCAGAGACATCTTGTTCCCTGACCCCACTGGAAGCAGAAGATGGAGACTGTGGACACAGCATGTGGAGACTCAAACTCTTCAACCTCCAGGGTGTGGGGACCTAAAATCCCAGAACCCCCAAGAGTACCATGTGCAATCCAGGGCCTGCCAGTGGCTTCTCTGCTGTCTTTGCATCTGTGATGTAAAAACAGCAACTACAGGTTTTTATGAGAAGTAAATGGGGTGATTGAATTAAAACACCTAGGCTACTGCCAGTTCCAAAGTATGTAATCTAAAACAAGGCTAGTGCTACATCTTTACTATTATCACAAAACATAAAAAGCGTCCACTCACAGACTATCATTGGAAGACACAGCCATGGTGTGAATTTTAGTGAACTCAAGCAATGAAGTGCAAGAAGCTCAACGCTAATGATTTGATTAGCAAATTGCAAACGTGCAATGTGGGGAAACCCAGAGGCTGTGGCAGCACCTACCAACCTTGCCACAATGGAAGGGACATCAACAGACCCAGCAGTGGGCAGGGGCAACCCCACCTAGCTTCATAGTTTCTCTTGTCCCTCTGCAGAATAGGGAAGATATGAAGCAAACACAGAGGGAATCCTCTAAGCCCCTGCTGTACTGCACACATTACTTGCCTGTTGTGTAGCAAAAGAAATTGGATTTAACCAGCTTCAAAGTATTTTCCATCTTTTTTCAAATTACGTGAATGAACCAGTATGCTTCTGTACAGTGGAATGCCGTCAGAGTCCCTTGGCTTAAAGACAAAAGTGTGCTGGTGTTGTGAAGTGTGTTACCAGGAAATCAACCGTAGTCACGTTACCCCATTTTTCTTATGGATGATACATTGATAGTATGTAAACCTGCTGTTATGGGGAATTTCTGGTCTGATTTCTACTGTGAGAAAAGAGCATATAGAATAACGAGTGAAAATTGTTTTCCTAGTTGATATGTAAGAAGAACTCAGTTGATCCTAAAAACTGAAATAACAGTCGCACCATCTACAGAATATGGCTTGCTCATTAGAACTAGTAGCAAACCAAAATGTAAACCAGTATTTTGAATTATAAGAGGGCTAAAATTTCTTAAACTTGCAATCTATAGAATACAAGACAGACTATTTACAACAGGAAACATATAGGCAAGCCCACAACCCAACAGAAACAGGAAATACAACTTAATGGATGTATGAACACAGTCTAAAGCTGACAGGACAAACTACAAAATAAACACTTAGGATGTGTTCAATGTGTATTTGTCAAATCAGCAGAGGCCAAATAAGATTTGAACATGCTCAGTTTGATGTGGGAGAAAATGCGAAGCAACCCACCTGAAGTTCATGTAGCTGGTGGAGAAACCTGCTGAGCCTCCCATGCCCTAGCCTACAGTAGAAACAGAAACCTTTCCTCCATTGCTTGACTTTGGGAATAGCAACTTAAGCTAAAGAATGATGCATTCATTGTGGATATACAACTGTTAAATTTCTAAAGTTTCTAGAGACAGATCTGAGGATCACAGTTTGAAGCCAGGTAGGCAGAAAAGTCCATGAGATTCTTTTCTCCAATGAACTACCAAAAAACCGGAAGTGGAGCTGTGGCTCAAGTGGCAGAATACTACTCTCAAGTGAGAAAGTTCAGAAACAGTGTCCAGGTCCTAATTTCTAGCCTCAGGACTAGCACACAAGTGCGCGCGCGTGCGCGCGCACACACACACACACACACACACACACACACACACACACCCATAGGTAAACAAAATTATTAAAAGTAATTTCTGTTGAACCACTTGTTCTATGATTCCATGTAGGTGAACAGTCCAGAGGAAGCATATCTGTGTGGATAGAAGATTTGTGGCTGCAAGCCAGGCACAGTGGCTCACACCTGTAATCCTAGCTACTTAGGAGGCTGAGATCTGAGGATCAAGGTTCAAAGCCTGCTTGGGCACAAAAGGTCTGAGACTCTTATCTCCAATTCACCCCTAGAAAACGGGAAGTGAGGCTTGGCTCAAGGGTAGAGCAGTAGCCTTGAAGAATTCTGCAAGGTAGGTGTGGGTAAAGGGGGTGGGGTAAGATGGGGGCTTGGGAGTTATTGCTATGATTATAGACTGTCTTGAGGTAAAGTTCTGGAGTCAGATTGGTGAGGGGTGAATGGCTCTGAATATACTATAACCTTTGAAGTGTACACTTCATTTATTTTGATTTTTTTAGACAAGATCTTGCTAATTAAGATAACCTGTTAAGGCTGGCCTTTAATGTGTTATCTTTCTGCATCAGTCTCTTGAGTGCTAGAATTACAGGTATGCACCCAACAGGCACTTGAAATGGGTGACTTCTGTGTTATATAGCTCATCTTTCAGTAGAGATGTAAGGAACTCTGATGGCACCTCTTTTTACTTTAGCATATAGTTAATAAGCTTAGTATTCAATATAATCTGCAGGATGACTTGCTTGTTTACAACTGAGCAAGTTTATTTAGGAAAGGTTTGATTTTTAATATTAATTGTACAAAATAATGTACAGATATGTTACTAGTTTCCTTCATGTTAAAATGCAGAAAAAATACTTCTATCAGCTTTCATTTGTTTTTAAACTAAAAGTCTGAGTATGTTGATTTTAGATATGTCATGATGGAAATGTAACGTTTACTTATTCCAGATGTTGCTTCTACAATATAAATGTAAATCAGAAAGAAGCAGGGCTGATATAGCATTCTGTTATTATGTGACAGCCATTTTCATCACACTATCTCACATTCTATCTTTAGCTGACTAATTGTAAATATTCTTCACTGTACTTTAGGAGCCTAATTATTGCTTTCTATTTAGGTTTTGAGTGGAAATAGTCCCAAAGTGACTTGAACTACAGAGTTTTGTGGCTAGAATGAGATTGATTGGGGCTCTGGATTTGCTGGGGTCCAGAAGTCTGGAATGAATGATGAGCTTTGTTGTCATTCCTTTCTTTCAATGCTAGCTGCAGCTCAGGGTAGTCTTTCCAAAGGGAAATCTTTTTTTTTTAATTCATTAGTGACCCACTGCACTCAGGAAGATGCTCAGGTTCACCCCATGCTGAATGGTGGCTACAGCTCCTGCTGCCAGTCCTCTCCTGGATTCCTCGCTGCCCAGGCTCTGCAGGATCACAGACTTAGGGAGCCTTTGACAGCCAAGGACAAGCCAGGCCCATGGATTCAGAGAGGTGTTTCTGAGTTCCTCTGCCCTTCCTCCAGAGGCCTTCAAGGCTCTTCATTCCTAGGAACAGCCACTCTGTGATTCTATAGCCCACATGCCTTGTGATTCCTTTACCCAAAACATCCAGAACAGACAACACACACAGAGTCTGCAGTGGTTGTAGAGGGATGTGGCATGGGTGCAGACGACTCTCCATGTAAAAGCCCTCTGTTGTCCCCAGTACTCGGGGCTCCTCCATGTTCTTTGCTGTGAGCATGCTCCAGTCTCTACTCTGAATCAGAATTCAGTCTCCTATCAGAGATCATCATCTTCGTAACACCTTTGAGCCCCTCTCTTAGGCACCACTTCCTCTGTGACGTCTAGAAGCGTTTGTGGGACACCTGGCACAGTAGCAGGTGTCCCATGAATAGTTTTCTCTTTGCTCAGTTGTCTTAGTCATTCCTTGCAGAAAGTGACAGGATCTAGTAACTTCCTTTGCAGTCTCTGGTGACGCTCAGTCTTGCCCCAAAAAAGTATCTAGTAAATTTTGGTTAAGTCGCATTGGTGATCTTGGCCTCTCTTTCTTCCAGTTGTCTGTGACCCTGGGTGCTGCAGGACACACGGTTTCTGTTTATTTGAGTGCTAACTTTGTCTCTGTTGATTTCTGATTTGAATCACAACAGAGCATCAACCAAAGGTTTAATTAACCCCTTTTTGGATGGGAATTTTAGAGAGTCTCAAACTAATAAGTTGTCACAACTTACTTTTCACATGTTTCCAGCACATTTGAGAAAATCTAGTTGGGTCTTAGACTAAACACTCCAAGGCAAAGCACCATGACAGGCTGTCTACAAATGGCATGGCAGACAGAATGGCACTCCATCTAATGGACTCTGTAATGCTTTCCAGAGGCTGACATTGGTACCAGGGCTTCCTACTTGCCCAGGCCTCTAGTGGGCTTCATCTTGTTCACTGCTGTGGTCAGTGGTATGGAATAACCAGCTGACAATCTATGTTCCTTCTTCGAAAGTTGGCTTTGTAGCAGCATATGATACTAGTATTGTTACCATTTTCCTCTCACATATATTATTTTTATTAGTAACTCTTCATTCTTCTACTGCAAATTTTTGACAGAAGTGTCTGGCTGTAGAAAATATACTTCAGGGTATGACATCTTATTTCAGGTATCTCTTAAAAGTAAGAGTGTGGCTACCAGAATCAAGTTTTAGGAGCTATAATATAGCTCAGCATTGAAGAACATGCTTTGGAGAAAGACACCTGGGTTTCTTTCTTCCTGGTCCCATTTGCTGGCTCTAAGATCTTTTATCTTTGAGTATCAGTTTCCTGATCTAAAGAGCAGGGATAATAATGGGAGAGACTTCAGAGGATTTATGTGATAATTAAATAAGAGAATGCATATAAAGCACTTAGCCAGTGCTGACTCATTAGCAAACGCATAACAAATACTAGTGATTACCACAACATATTGACTCATGCTCATTGCTATTGTCTCCTTCAAGGCATCTCTGCTCCTTATTTCTTCAGCTCAGATATTAGACTTGCTAAGAATCATGTCACACATCAAGTCAGCCTCACAAGAGACAATAGCCAGCAAGACGGGGCATCAAACTGACGTTATAATCACTGGACTATGTTGATGTTCCACAGAGCCTTGGAATTATAGTAATATCCACTGTTATTAGAGTGCACACCGCTCCTCTCCTCCTCTTCCTTTATAAAAAGTTGCTAATACACTTTGTGAATATTTCATTACTTTGAGTAGCTTGCTAATGCTCTGTGCTCCTAGAAGGAGGAGGAACAGAGAGCTTACACACACATACACACACATACACCCTCAAAAAAAAATCCCCATTAAAGAATATTAATACTCATGAATTAAGAAAAACAAAAGAAGAAATTGTCTGGAATAAATTCAGAACACCCTTTGATTCTGTCCAGTGAAACGTATAAATGATTGCTCCATTAAACAGAGGCGGTGTGGACAAGAATAGAGGTTCCAGCTCACAGCCTGGGCTTTCTTCCGGTGCTTGCTGTTGGCCAGCCGTGGGTGAGGTCCTCACCTGTCCTCAGCCTGCAGCTCAGTGACACCCACTTTGCAATGTAATCCCAAAGCATAAAATCACACCTTAGTAGTTGTTTCCTTCCCCAAAAGAAAAGAAAGGATAAGTGCAAAAGATCAGACGAACAGAATAAACTACAAATGGGAGTTTTCGCTTTTGTTCTAAGAGGCCACATGACTTCAAAATGGGCTCCTAGGGAACTGAAGTGCAAAGCATTCACATTTAAACATGTTTGGTGGGGTTGACACAATGGACACGACTATGGTTTACGTGTGTTCATTTAAATATTTTGTCCTCAATGAGTCGGAACACTGTGGAAATTCAAAGAAACCATTAGAACACAGCATTCTGTAGTTACACTTATTCTGCATCCAGCTGTGGGAGCCAAACAAGCATCTATACTGCAAATTCTGTTGTGGTCTCCCACCCTGGGGCCAGGTCCATCTCTGGGAGTGTCTGGCTGTCTTCCAGGCCAAAACAAGGCTACAGAAGCAATTCACTCCAATTTAAAGAACCCTCTGTTTTGAAAACTGGAGTCATGAAGCAAGACACAAAAGTATTGGTCCAACATGTGATCATTGTGACTGTTCTGTGTGCAGGTTCATTTGTGTATGTGGACTGTACATGAAGGCATAAAAGAAAGAAAGATATGAACATGTTAGGAAGACATTTGGATGATTGCCTCATCCCCATCTTATATTGATTTATATCTGCCACATTGTCAACAATGAACATAAATAACATTAAAGATGAACGGATTTTAAAGGTGATTTTTATTAAGAGGAAGTTTTCAAAAAGAAATTCTCAGTTAAAAATAAAAATTCAAGGGGACCAGGAGTGTGGCTGAGTGGTAGAGTGTTTGCCTAGCTTGCACAAAGCACTCCTTGGTACCATATACACAGAAAAGTGGTGCTGTGGCTCAAATGGAAAAGCTCTAGCCTTGAGAAAGCCCAAAGACAGTGGCCAGACCCTGAGTTCAAGTCCAGGACTGACCAATTAATTAATTAATTTTAAAAGTTCAAGTTCAGAAATCATTATGAAGAAATCCATTTAGTGTAAAACATCCCCAAAACAAAATCCTTTTCCAGATTATGGCACTGCAGAGATGCATACAGAATGCCCATTCCTGTGGTCTATCAAAACAATGGAATATTAGTCACCTCAAAGAGGAACACAGTACTGATCTGCCATAACACAGTTGAGATCTACGCTATGTAGAAGCCAGTTCCCAGTGCCCACATACTGTGTGATTTGATTTCTATCTGGAAATATCCACATCAGGAAAGCAGGTTGCTGGTGGCCTGGGGCTGGAGGATTTTTAAGACTGTGCTGAGTTCTAGTTGTTAAACTATGTGATGATTTGTGAACTATTTTGGATCAAGCTTGAACAAACACCCAACCATTATATCTTCAAGTTGATCTCTGGAGATTCTTGGGGCATGAGATTGTCCTGGCTTCTTGGGTG
The DNA here is from genome assembly GCF_031878675.1 of Megascapheus bottae. NCBI lineage: Eukaryota > Metazoa > Chordata > Mammalia > Rodentia > Geomyidae > Megascapheus > Megascapheus bottae. The sequence goes on from NC_143527.1 coordinate 737,541, forward strand.
CTCTTCTGTCTGTGCCCTCTGTGCTAACTGCCTGAGTGTTCTGTGTCTGTACTTCCTGCCTGACCATCTGTCAGCCTGGAATTTGGGAGTACATGAATAGGTCATCATATAGTCATCTGGTTATATCTGGAACAAAGAATTGAGCAAAATTCACCTGAATAGTGAGAGAAGTTCAGGTTTACTGAAGTTAAGTAAAAGACAGAGTAAAATGAATACACCCATAATGTGTTATGGGCCTGAGCAAAGCAAGCTCCACGGCCAGAGAAATGGTGCTTGGACCCTGTGTTAATTTTTTTTTCACTTTAAAAATTTTATAATTATTTATTTCATGGCATTTGAGTCTTCAGCATAGAGCACTTTAAGGCTGACAGAGGAGTTGACTGGGAGGGTCCGTGGGAGGGTCCTTCCTGAGGACAGTTTTGAGTGGCAGTTGTGGTTACGTAACTACCTTACAACTGCACATGTCCATTCCCATAGTGTGTGCATCCTATTAAGATGTTACTAATATGCAGCTCATAAGCATGAAGTCTTAATTAAGGGTTTCTCCTGACAGGTCACCTAAGGACAGCCAAGTGCAGCACCGTCCTTGAGGGATCTAGAGAATTTTACTCTGCTGACCAGAATAAAATGGTATTTGAAGGTGGCACATGTATGAGTGCTGTTGAAACTCGTGAGGCAGGAGTTAGGAGATATTTGGGATATCCCAGACTGGCAAACTGTTCTTAGAAGGCTCCGACAGCATCGACCCTGTTTTATCTGCATGTCCGACTCCTCAATGTCCTGGGGAACTGTTGAAGGATCGCTGTAGATACCACGTCATCTACACACAAGTCCCTTCTGGAGAGGACTTAGAGCCTCCTCACATCCTTCTACATTTCCTTATCATCTCCAGATGACTTGTAACACCTCCTACAATGTGAACACAATGCAAATAATCATTACTCTGTGTTGTTCAGAGATTAACATCAAGAAACAAAGTCCATCTATGTTTAATTACACACAATCTAAAATAACATTTTTCAGTCTATGGTTAGATCACACACATGCACACACATGCATGTATGCATGCACGCACATATTGTTCTAGTTTTCTGGAGAATTCTGGGTAATACGAGAAGAGAAATTTGACTTAACCCATGTCTCTACCCACCCAGCCACTCGTCTACGGACCTACCAGTCCATCTGTGTAACTCCTTTGGCTGTATCATTATATTCTCCACTCTGAGACTGCTGGAAGTGAGCACTATCCTATGAAACTGATTACCCAAGGAATTCAGAGAAACAAACCTCTTCTGGTGGGTCAAATGCCTGACTGTCTTTTCAGTACCGAGTTCTTGACTCTGTGCTCCTTCCTCAGTCCACTCTGTGTTAGGGTGAGTGGAGGGTGTAACGCTGGACAGATCCTGTGCTTCTACCATGCCCATGAGTACACAGCGTGCATCATGAGCATCTAGATGCTATTCTGTGAGGTTCCCGCTGGGTGCAGCCCCACCAAGATGGGCATGAGGGAGCCCCTAAGCTGTGTCCCCTAGAGGTCTGCTTCAGCAGAGTGGACCTGTGGTCAGTGACAGAGCTGTGAGGCCTAGGTGTGCCCACTTCTTGGGAAGGGTGCCCACTGCAGGGAAGTGTTTCTGTGGCTTCTCCACATCTCAAATGACGTCTCTGACCTGCTTCCAGAAAGCAGGTCAGGTTTCCGAGGTGTTGGAAATGAGACAAATGCTCTGACCATCACAGCCACGCTGGATGCTCAGTGGTTATCTTATAGTTGTGTGAAGAGTGGACCCTGAAGATGTCTTGAGCTTCCCTAGTCCAGAAACTGACACTTGCTTGCATTGTGCTTTTCATCTGCTATCGTGTTGCTTCTCTATTTTTCCATATGTCTCAGTGTTCATAATCAGGAGTCAGCAACCAAGCAGGCTCCTGGACTCCGATTAGGACAAGGCAAAGCCAGTCTGTTGGTGCTACATTAGGGTTTGGGACAAGTTTATTGTTGTTGTTAATAGAGCAACTCACTATGTAGACCAGGCTAGCATCAAGATATTTTCCTCCTATGTTACCCATCTGAGTCCTGGGATTACAGGCATGCAGCCACCACATGTGGGAAATCTTGGGGGGAGGCCAGGAAGCAGAGTTAAAGTTGTTCGTCATGTAGGAGCTTGCTCCCTTCTTGGGTCATTAGCTCTTGTGGGCCAGGTATGGCTGCAAGCATTCCCAGAGCAATGTCCTTCAAGCTCCACATTGACTGGGAGATCCTGCGCTTTCCTACAAGTCGTGGTGAGATGGGACTGTCTTGGGCCTTGGACCCAGACCTTGGACCAAGGATTTGAGCCTAATGAGTGTCAATGGATCCTGTGCAGATGAGGACAGCCAGGCAGGGACAGCTGGCAGCACCACAGCTGCATGTCACTTCCACGGGACGAGGCCCTGCTCAGAAGCCCACACAGGCTTCACAGGACATAGGACCACCATGTCTCTGTACTTGGCGGAGCTTTGTGCGGGCTGGGTAGAGAGCCGCCTCGTGGGGTTGGCGGGAGGCCTCTCTTCTGTTTTTCTCTAATGTCTCCCGACAGCCCTTTCACTCGGGGTGAAACAAAATGGCAGCATTCACATCGACCTTCTGTTTTCTGCCAGAGAAGGGGGGACAGAGTGTCTTTCCTCAGACGCATGGACAACTGCAGGTTGTAATTTTATTACATATACCTGCAGGTTGCAAGAACTGAGGGGAACGAATTACCCTGACCATGTTTTCTAAACGGGGATGACTTGATCCCTTTGCTTTGAGCGTGCTAGTAAAAACGGCAGAAGGTGAGCATTATGAATTAGGAAAGTGCTCACATTGCATTGGTACCGCAATACTCTGAATTCGCAGAAGACCTGGTAAAGGCTTTGCAGTTGGAGTCTGACTGACATCCGGGGGGAGGGGGCGGTGGGGTGGGGGAGGTGGTCTTCTCTGGCTCAGCATCCACTGTCGAGATGAACGAGCAGGAAGTAGAAGTGGCCAGTGGATTTATCGGGGTATGGCATGACCAGTGTGTACAATTTCAGGTGGAACAAGCTCTTCCTGAGTTTCTCTCTCAGGCGATGCCCAAATGACAACTCTACAAAGGGCAGACAGCCAGGTGGTGGGAAGAAGTGCAGGGCATAGGGCAGGTCTGCAGTCAACATCTGCTGCCATCAGATCCCTCCACTGCCCCTTCACTGTCTGTCTGTGAAGACCTGGTGACCTGGGTCAGTTACCCCACAAGTGCATTCCTATGTTTACGTGTGTACATGTGTGTGCACTGTTAGAAGTCTAACAGCTGATGGCGTATGCATGTGCCAGTACTGGGGCTTGCACTCAGTGTTTTGCACTCCTTTTCCACCCTTGCTTGGCTTTTTCACTCAAGGCTAGCACTTGAGTGAAATCTCCATTTTTAGCTGTTTTCTTGTTACCTCAGATAAGAGTCTCATAGATGTTTCTCTCTAGGGTTGGCTTTGAACCTTGATCCTCCGATCCCAAACTCCCGAGGAGTTAAGGTTGTGGGCATGAGCCCCTAACAGATGACTCACTTTTTCTGAACACTCGATACTGGGCATGATTCTGTTCACTTTGGTTTTTAAATTAGTGTATCTTAACACAGAAGATGACTTTAGAGCATTTTTGTATTTGTAGGAGTGCAGAGTGGTGCAGATAGCTCTCAGAAGTTGCACAACCACTCTTCATGTCAATCCCGTCTGTGGGTATGTTACATTTATTACAACCACTGGTCTCTGTCTATACCGGCTCCAAAAGTCTGCATTCATTCCTTTGTCTAGCTCCTCTTCCTGCATTAGGACCCCCTCTGGGCTTCCATATGGCTCCCCTGTGTCCCAGGCCTCTGGGAACCACCAGTCTGGGGTTGTCCCGGTGTTTTCCAACAGGCACCTTTTGGCTTGGTCATTCAGAGGTTTCTCCCACTCCTGCCTCTCCACAGGAAAGCATCTTTCTCTTCAACAGTGTTACAAACAAAGGTGGTGCCATCCGGGCCCCAGAGCCTGAGGTGAAGTGCAGATCCGGGTGGTCTTCGGGTCTCATCACCCTGTTCTTTGTCTAATCGCCTCATTACGTTAGGCAGGCCTATGACATGGGTACCCACTTGAGGTGGGTGGGGAAAAGAACCGTCCCACTAAGGAGACTCTGGCACCAGAACGCTCCCACACCTCACCCCTGGGGTTGGTAGCTCCCTTCCCTGGGCCTGTCACGTGTGCATTTCCCTCCCCAGGGCAGATATGGGGGCAGGTCCAGCTGGTTTTCTTAGGATTCATGCAGTCACCACAGTGGACAGGACACACATCTTTGGGCAGAGATTTTTCTTGATAATAGGAGCTAGCAATAGGGGAACACATTTTCTCCAGTGACATTACTGGAGATGCTTCCCAGCCTCTGCCAGCTGTCAGATCCCATTCCTTTCCCTGAGGAGTCACAGAAGTCCTCCATGTTGTTCAGAGAACGAATTAGGCAGCGGCAATTGTGAGCCATATTTAATGCTGGGGTTATATCAGTTTTAGCCAATCTAGCCATAAAATAAAGGTGAGTGCCTTATTTTTGCTTTTTTAAAATTGTCTGTTACGTATCGTGACAGAAACTCAGAAGAAAATGGAGCCAAAGCCTGCGTTTGGCCTCCACCGGGAGGAGCTTCCGGCCTGTGCATTCGTTCAGATGCATGGGTGTAAGGTCTGCATCGCTCTCCCTGGTAAACTAAATAATTAAGAACATTCACAATACCATTTAAAAGTGCCTTTTTGGTTTTTTTTGTCTGTTGTGGGACTTGAACTCTGGGGTCTGGGCACTGTTCTTGAGCTCTTCACCTCAAGGCTACCACCCTACCCTTGAGCCGCAGCACCAAGTCCTGTTTTTTAGTGGTTAACTAGAGTCTTTAGTGCCCGGCTGGCTTTGAACCGCGATACTCAGACCTCAGCCTCTTGAGTGGCTAGAATTACAGGAGTGTGCCACTGCACCTGGCTTAAAACCATTTTTTTCGGTAAGTGAGTCATGTCTCCACCAGAGACAAAAGCTTTGGAGTAAGGTCGAGCTCCCACAGGTTCAGCTCTGAGTGTTTCTCGTGCTGAATGAGGCAGGCCTATGCACGATGCCATCATTCCATGGTGTTTATCTAGCAAGTGACCTTGGAGGACGAGGAAAGCATCTCCTCCAGAACACAGGGCAGACTGGCTGGTGGCATTGGAGACAGAAATCATGTCTTTGCCATGGGCTAAGGGCGAGCCAGCTGACTGCCCACCATACACCACTTTTGGCTTTTCTGATTATTGTTTAGCTTTAGTGCTATTTCTTTTTTTCCTTGGTACTTAAAAAAAATGTACACTCTGGGCCTGATGCTTTCAGGCCAGTGCTCTGCCACTTGGGCCACACCCTAGTCCTTTGGATTTCAGTTTGTTTTCCACCAGGGTCTTAAGCTTTTGCCTAGGCTGGCCTCGGACCTCCATCCTTCTACCTCTGCCTCACGAGGAGATGTTCACACTGGCCTGGGACATAAACTCGGGGCTTGAACTGGAGATTTCTAACATGCACTCAAGTCAATTTGCCAGATGTTTCTAAAGAAGACTTTAGCTAAGCAGACCTCTTGTGGGACTCCCCCCCCACCCCCCGGCCCTGCCCTGCCACTCCCCCGCCTGCCTGGTTCCCCTCCACCTTCACCTCAGGGCCCTGCAGCTCTCTGTGGTCCCCTCGCTTTCCCTCCCCGCTACCTGGGGCCCTGCAGCCTGTTACCCCCCTTCTTGGTGTGATTTCACTTTCCTGCACTGGGTTCCAGAAGTTTACTCCCATTTACTTGAAATTTACCTTCAGGATTTAGTTTTAAAAATTACTTTCATTTAATGTATGTGAAGTAATACACCTTCTATCTGGTGAATATGATGTAACACTTCTATTAATTACAATAAAAAAACATGAAAAAATTACTTTCACATCCAGGGCACCTAGATACCCTGCCACACAAGCATTTACTAAACCACCATCCACTCACACTCTCTACCTGATTTCATGCGTGGTTTTTCTGGTTTTGTTCTTCCTCCTCTGGACGAGGCATGGAGCCCTGTCTGCAAAACGCCACTCTGTGCAAGCGGTCCGGCAGTCAGAGCTGAGACCTGCCCAGCCCATGCAGCAGGCACCGTGCCAGCAGCACCCCCCGGGTCATTGGCATCTGCACAGCTGGCGCAGTTCACAGTCAGTTCTGCACGTAGGAGTCTTCCACATGTGACTGTCAATCATGTCCTAGCTAAATAAGCTTAACCTGCGTGCCTCAGTTTCCTCATCTGTGGCATGAGCATCCCAGCAGCCCCCACTGCCTGGACTCCCTGTGAAGCGTGCATGGTGCCACAGGAGCACGATGCCCTCATACCAGAGGCTGGCGTCACTCTGTCGCCCAGTGTTTTCTGTGCTGCCTTTTCATTGTGACACGATTGTGGATACTCTTTGCCACATCGCATAACATTTTGTGTTTAGGGTTGGGTTTCCAGATGAAGATTGATATTTGTTCATATGAGCACTATTTATATATTAATTAAAATTTTTTCCAGTTCCTGAGAGATGAGCTGTAGATGGTATAAAAATGGGCAATGCTCATTTGAATTTAAATATATCAAAATAAACTTAATGAGGTTTTCAGTTATGGGTCGTTCAGGGAATGCACGCGCTGCTGGCCCAGTGCCATAGCTGCCTCCTGCCCCATGAGGACCAGAGCGTTACAAGAGGAAGGGCAGGGGGCAACTGGAGGGCTTCCCCAGCCTCCGTGGGTGCCTTATGATCCATACGCAAAAAGGACTGTGGATGAGGGGTTTCCTCCTCCCAAATGAACCCTGGAATTTCTGGCCTTTGGTGGAAGGGAAGACAACAAAACCTGCAACCAAATGCTATGCCATGTGGCAAAGAGTAGAAATAGGGCTGGGAGTGTGGCCTAGTGGTAGAGTGCTGGCCTAGCATGCATGAAGACCCGGGTTCGATTCCCTGGTACCACATACATAGAGAAAAGCTGGAAGTGATGCTGAGGCTCAAGTGGTAGAGCTCTAGCCTTGAGGAAGTCCAAGGACAGTGCTCAGGCCCTGAGCTCAAGCCCAGGACTGGCAAAAGAAAAAAATCTTAAAAAAGAGTGTCAATGATCGTGTCACAATGAAAAGGCAGCACAGAAAACACTGAGTGACAGAGTGACGCCAGCCTCTGGTATGAGGGCATCGTGCTCGTGTGGCACCATGCACGCTTCACAGGGAGTCCAGGCAGTGGGGGCTGCTGGGATGCTTATGCCACAGATGAGGAAACTGAGGCCCGCAGGTTAAGCTTATTTAGCCAGGACATGGTAGTCACATGTGGAAGCATGACTGAAGATTGTATGTATATATTTGGCTGGCCTGGGGCTTGACCTCAGGGCCCGGGCACTGTCCTTGGGCTAGAGCTCTAGCACTTGAGCTTTTCTATGTGTGTTGTACCAGGGAATCAAACCCAGGGCGAACACTTCACCACTAGGCCACACACCCGACCTCAGGACTTTCCATACTTTTAATCCTCGCTAAGAAAGCTTGTAGCTCAAAACAAAACGAAAGGGAAGAAAAAAAAAGCGCGATAGTGGCAGACTGATTTTAATCAAAGTTCATTAGATGTATGTGTAGAAATCACTGATTTGTATACATTAATTGTGTAAATTAATCAAAGAGAGGGTAAAAGGAAGAGAGATGAAAAGATCCCCCACCAGCAATGTCTTCCCTCCATTTTCAACATAACCCACTTCACGTGGCAACTCCATCTGCACACAAACTCGGAGATAAACCAGTACTTGTCATTGTAATTTGCCAAGGAGTGTGGCATCCTCTGTTGTATTTCCTTCTTTTAAAAATGCTGTTTTAAAGCCAATAAACCGATTTCATGGTCACAAATGGGCCACGACTCACCTTCAGAAATGCTTTGCCTTCTTTGAACCTGACAGTCACAGAATGACCAAACAGTTAAAGATTAAGGCCAGGAGCACCTGCACTTGAAACACTAGTGAGACCTCATCTGGAACGACAATAGTAATAGTGAGTGAATAAAAAGTGCAGTCGATATTGGTGCAAGCTACCTCTCCGGAGGACCCTGGTATATGTAAGGGTCAAGAGTGTGGATTAAAATTCAAACAAAAAAATTTTGGGGGGTGTTGGTGGGGGGCTTTGTCCCTGAGCTCTTCAGCTCAAGGCTAGTGCTCTACCACTTGCGCCACAGCACCACTTCCGATTTTCTGGAGGTTAATTGGAGATGAGAGTCTCATGGGCAGCCCAGGCACTAAAGTTCATGAGACTCTCATCTCCAATTAACCTCCAGAAAATGGGAGGTGGCGCTGTGGCTCAAATGGTAGAGTGCTAGTCTTGAGCTGAAAGAGCTTAGGAACAGTGCCCAGGCCCAGAGTTCAAGCCCTAGTACCGACAAAAAGAAAAAAAAAAAGTCTCGTGGGCTGGCTTTGAACCTTGATCCTCAGATCTGGGCCTCCTGAGTAGCTAGGATTATAGATGTGAGCCAGCGGTGCTCTGCTCCAGATGGTATTCTGAGAGTCCAACATACTAAAATGTTTTTGATGTGAGCAACAAAATCAAAACAATGGAAGCTGTAATGCCAGCCACTTGGAGGCAGTCATGGAAGTAACAAGTTTCAGGCCCTGCCCCCACGCAGTTGGTGAGGCCTTGTCTTAAGATCAGAATACAAAAACCTAAGGGAGGGGTGGTGCAGAGTTCAAGTGGTAGATTGCTTGCTTAGGGAGAGTGCTTGATAAGTCCACAATTTAGGACTTATACTTATTTCTCAGTGAAGCCCAGGAGTAGATTAGGCTTTCTTGCTCGCCTGTGTCACACATTCCTAGGCAAAGTTGGGTTAGGGGTGCGTGCTGGCGTCCTCGACACCTGTGAGGCAGGGGCAGGGGGGTCACCTGAGCCCAAAATCTGAAGGCCAGCATAGACAACAGAGTCAGACCCTGTCTCAGAAAAACAAAAAGAAAGGAACGTTTTGTAATGGATAGAGATGACCTCACAACACGCTTTCCCAGAAGCTAATCACGTGATGTGCTTAGAAGAGAATTCCATTGAAGAGGAGTTGGCATGGGCCTCACCTCCAGCAGCACAATGCCATCTAATGAAGTAGGTAAGTGCACTGCTGAATGGGCAGTGATTTCTCTGGGGCAACAGGTTAAGCACACCAGGAAAATAATATTTAGGCCGGAGGTGTCAGAGGGCATGGCTGCTAAGTAGTAAAGGTGAAAGTTTACTTGTGCAGCTCGAAGTATGGAGAGGCTCCATAATTCAGGGAAGCGCCACCGTTTTCTGTGACATCTGTGAGTTCAAACGTGAATCAGGTCCATGGTTCCAGTGACTACCCTGGCTGTTAACTGAACAGAGTGACTAGAGAAGTGGAGTGTGTTTACTTCGAAGTTTTAACTTTTAAGATTGCATGAAAACAGGCCTGGGCAATGCAGAGTACAAAATCGAAATGGAAAAGCCTTGGGTTCAATTCTTTTTGACACTGAATTGCAGTGGTGGTTTTGTCCAGTATTGAGATCATGGTCTAATAAGCAAGTGCTGAGGAGACCGTCACCTGCAGGCTGTGATGTCACTATGACAGTCAGACTTCAGTAAGTTTAATAAATAGAAGTACACCACGTACCAGGGGCTGCTTATCCATTCCAGGGCCAAAACAGCTGCTGAAATTTCTGAGTTTCTAATTTAGAAAATCTTAAGTAGGGAGAGAATGGTTTGGACAAGCCTGGATAACAGTTTTCAAAAAACTCATTAGTCCTGTAAAATTTCAATTTATCCTCTCAGATTTGCAAGGCTTCTGGTGCCTTTGCCAGTAACGCCCTTTTCTCCTCAAGTTAGCCTCCCCTCCATCTGCAGTGGCTCAAGTCGTTAAAATGAACACCGGGACGGGACCCAGAGAGCCTGTGTTACCACTGGGAAGAGAAGGGAATGCGAGGATGTAAGCTTGTTGGGAGACTGGCGGGCTTTCTGGCCCACCCTGCCTTGGCTCAGACAGGATGTCTGCACGGATCACATTAGTGGATGGGGCCTGCTGGACACCAGAGAGGCCTGCGAGTGCTAGATCAGTGGCAGGTCTGCCTGAACTGTCTCCTGTGAGCTCACAGCTTCTACTGACTAAGGTGGAAACGCTGTCCTTTCTCAGCAAGGCTCCTCATAGAAGCCAGCGGCCACTGCTGGGACTGGCCAGGTGAATGGCCCTGAAATGCCCAGTGCAGGGGAGGGTTGGGGAAGCCAGCAGCTGTCCAGGCTGTGCTGCGGCCCAGCACACCCGGGAAGCCCTCGTCAGTGCCTGTCTTAATCTGTTTCCCTGTGTGTGGGAGCTCGAGGTGTGTGGAGCCCTTTACTCCATAACCGTTTCTTAATTAATGTTCCCCAAGATGCCGTCCAACCCCTGCTCCCGAATGCGCAGACCTGGCTCTTCCGAGCCCTCAGGCCTGCCACACTCGGCCTCATCAGCCTGGCCTGCTAGAGCTCCAGGGACACGTCGTTCACTGGCTGCCGCAGGGAGGGAGCACCGTTCCTGGCTCACAGTCCTGTATCCCTTCAGGGCTCCCTTAGGAAATGAGCCTCGAGAATCAGGCTGAGGGAGGGAGGGAAAAACCAGGTTCCTCCTGGCCAGAGGGCCTGCAGCAGTGGTGAGAGCTAGATGTCAGCTCTGCAATCCTGCCCAGGCCCGCAAGGCTGTGTGTGGCCGGCCCATCACCTGCCTGTCACTTCCGGGATGAGTGCCTCTGACCCATGTCTGCCTTCACCAGGATGGTCTGGAATGGCCACCAGGACTGGCACAGCTCCTGTCCTGACGGCCCAATGACGGGTTCCACCCCAGCGCTGCCTGGCAGAACCCTTCCTCCAAGCTCCCCACAGAACGGCTGGCGTCTCCTGGCCCACTCTGCACCGAGCTCAGCAGATGGCCCTGACCAGGGGAGGCAGTCAGCTGACCCTTCGGACCCATGGCCCTCGAAGGGTGGCGGCAGGTGACCGGGTGTGGCAGGTCTTTGAGGCCACGGCCCAGTGTGCTTCCATGGGATAACTTCCCAGCTCCCAGAACAAGACACAGGAGAGTCTCCATGTCAAATGCCATGTGGATTGTGTGCACACAGGAGACAGCATCGTGAAACGCCTTTGTACAGCTATGAGAACAACAATGAAAACAAAGACAATCGATAACTCGCATGCTAAAAAGGAAGTGGCAGGACACAGCTCGCCAATTCCCGTGGCTGGAGGAGGCACCACCGATCCTGCTTTCTAGAGGGCACCATGGAGCCATGCCAGTGGTCTGTGGCTGGTAAGGGAGTAGCCTGCAGTGCCTGGGGTGTATGGAGAGGGGACCTGGGACCAGCGTTTCACTGAGCCACCCCAGCAAGCTGTCCCCAAATGGGGCACATCTGCTGGGAACTGTGGCGGAAGTCTGGTGGCTTGATGCTATGGTCACAGGCTCAAGGTGTGCCCTGGAGATTTCTCTGTGGGTGACGGCAGCCTTCTCCTGTGCTCTCAGGCCCTGGGACAGGGCCTCCCCCAGTGATATCAGCCCCTACCTCCATGCAGGGCACATAAGGTTCAGAAACAAAGGCCACCAACTCCACAAGGAGCGTGTGCTTTGGGAATTTGTGCTGCCCAGGGATGGCTTGTTGCGATTTCTTTTTACTTTTCCAAAGTTGTTGAAGGTCTGGAAAAGTGGAAGGGGTTTGTGTTTGACTCCTTGCTTGCCAATCAGCTGACTCCAAGGGGCTTCAGCCAGGGGCATGGAAGACAGCACTGGCTACTCTCCGAAGAGCAGCAGGTGAGGTTTAGGCCCTGAGCTTCCTGGGCAGGGCTGGGCTCCATGCCAGCATTCCCTCACACAGCGTGGTGTGCTGTGAGTAAGGTCCCCGCCCAGCCACACAGTGCCAACGTCCTCCACTGAGGGTGGGAAATGCACCTGCCAACGTGGAGGCCTGCCACGGGAGCAGCTGGCATGGCCACGCCCCACAGAGCTGCCTGTCAGACAGTTCAGAAATCTAGCATCTTCCTCTCTCAGGGAGGACCCTTGAAAACAAAAGTTCAACACGTTTCTACTTAAAATTTGACCTTGCAGTGAAGACAGACAAACGGCTAACAACTCGGTGGACCTCTCATTGTGAAGCCATTCTGATTTGAAGGAGAGCTTCCAGGACCACAGAGCCCGGCAACGGAGCAGCCTGAGGTAAGATAAAAAGCAGTCGAGTTAGCTCACACTTCAACACTGTGAAGTAAGGATCAGGAGTGGGCAGGTTTTTTTCTTGCCCATCCTGGGGCTTGAACTCAGGACCTAGGCACTGTCCTTGGGCTTTACTCAAGGCTAGTGCTCTACCACTTGAGCCACAGCACCGCTTCTGGCTTTTGCTGTGAATGTGGTACAGAACAATGCAATCCAAGGCTTCGTGTATGTTTAGGCAAGCACTCTACCAGGAGGCCACACCCAGTCCCAGGAGGTGACAATTTTTTAAAAGACTTTCAAAATGCCATTTTTACCCCAACGCCCTTTTTCTTCAAGCTGTTAGGTGTGTTCTCTCTGTAGCTCATTCCTGGAGGCCGGACATTCGGGTGTGGCAATCCATTTTTTTGGTCCTCACAAATATCTTAAAGCATTTACTATTTTTACATGCTTGAAATTATTTATCTATCGCTCTCAAAGCCAGTCAACCTGGATTCCATCAACAATATACTACCAGCAAATTGAGCTGTGACTGCATCAATTCTTCACTGTCGGTCTTCGTGACTGGATCAATCCTGGAGCCAGCGGCATTGACAATAGGGCAGGCAGCACAGAGTTTGCTGTGTGTGGCCCTTCACACAGGTAACACACACACACACACACACACACACACACACAAAGACAGCATGTACACTCTGATCTGCTCTGCACCTGCTCATGCTGGCTTGCGTCTCAGTCACCACTGTTCAGCTGGGCCCTTTGGCAGGCTTGAACTCACCTTTTGGTAAATGCCAAGTCCAGTTCTAGTGTGTTTCTAAAACTGAGAATCCCAGGCCAATGAAGAAAAAGATGGTCTAGTCAGAGCTTTGCCCCAGGGACTGTCTTGGAATTAACCAGACATTCTGTAATTCCAACTCATCTACGTTCTTCAGCAAACAGCTGAGGGTACCGCTAGGTGGAAAAAAAAAAAAAAGGAAAACCAGAAAAATTCTGGGTGAGAGATGCCAGAGCAAAGATAATGAATACAGAGGCTTTAGGTAAGTAAGGGATAAGATGTGAGCCACCAGAGGAGATCCTATTTACTACATTCTATTTTCAACCCACCCCCTCCAAAAACCATGCTGAAAATAGGTTTGAAATTTTGCTGAGGAAAAACTTTATTAATATTTATCAACAGGGTTCAGATTGCCTATATCTCCCGATGGAAATCAACAAAGTTTCCACAGTTCTTTCCTCAGTAAGAAGTAAAGAGCCAGTAGTTTCTTGGTTCAACTTATTACTTAGAGTATCTGCAGAACGACAACAACAGAATTGTTAACGCTATCTGTCTCTTGAAGGGCGAGTGCATTTTTAGACCCAGGGTGGGCAACAGGACTTGTGAAGGGACCCCGCACACCCCCGCCCGCTGTGTCCCACGGCAGGGCTCCATGCCTGCTACTAAAAATCACCAGGAAAAACAAAACCACTGGGCAAGCCCGGAAGAGGCAAACGTCTCTTCAAATCTACCTTCTTAAGATGATCTGGGTGTATGCAGAAAGTCCCAGGGTCCTTTTTCATCATGGATTCATAAACTGGCCATCTGCAGTTGAAAATCATTCAGGGTAGGTTTGTCTTCAGAGTGTGTGTGTGTGTGTGTGTGTGTGTGTGTGTGTGTGTGTGTGTGTGTGTGTGTGTGTATGCGTGCATACACATGCCTTTTCTCTTGGGGGTAAATGAAGGTGGTTCGTCAATTGTCCTTGACACAACAAATAGGAAGAGCCAAGTAAAATAGAAACACATTGTATCTTAAGCATAGTCCAAAGATCTGCCAGTTCTTATAAAAAAAAATGTGGTGAGTTTTTGTCATCTAGTTGCTGTTATATCCTCACTTGTATGCAAACCACTGGTATTAAAATGCTGGTGTCCTTTCAGTCAATATTAGAGGAAAACAAACAGATGGAATTAGTGAGAGCTAAAAATACCTGGGACAGAGTGAAGGAGCAAGTTCTAGTTTACAGTTCATTCTAGAATTTTAAAACACGTATGTGACACCCACTTAGAAAGTGTGGGTGGGAGACAGAATCTCAAGTTCACAAATAGTCACATTTATTTCCATGATGGAGTCATGTACAGTGATATGAGGGCCCTGATAATCAGGGCCTTCCATTTCCCAGATCACAAAACGACCAAATTCTCTGTTTACCGGGGAATGAACCAACAGCCCTGCCACTGGTGACAGCTCTACCTTGTGCCTCCACTGTCCTGATCTCTCCAGATTATCCCTGCACAGTGAACTCAGCAGGTCACCAACCGGCTCACGAGGGGCAGCCCGCCTGGATGGTAAGATCCCATCCTTCCAGAGAAACTACAGCATGGAGACAGACTTAGCAATCAGGCTAGCAACACCAGAGATGGCAGTGTGTGTCCCAGGTTTTGCACAAAAACATTTTTACACAGTAACAGTGAGAAATAATCATTGCTTTAAGGTGCATGCTCTTTGAACATGTGTCATCCTGATGGAGCGCTGGGTATCCATCTGTATAATACACGGAAAAATCAAGTTGTTTTTTTAAAATCTTGTTTCTAATAGAAAATACAGTGAGCATAATGGTCACAGAGCGTGATTTTATTTTACCTTCAGTATAACTGAATTTTTAAAAAGCATCAGGAAGTTCAATTTTTAAAAATCAAGGACACAAACACATTTTTCATGGCCCCACAATGATTCCACAATTCTTCATCAGTCTTTTAGGAGATTGTTCATAGGGAAGTCTTAATTGTTCCTATTCTTTCTCTCTATAAATACTGACACTTACTCTGTGAACATTAGGGACCAGAGGTGGACATTAGTGGCCGTGGCTGAGTCCTGTAAACCCTGCCTCATGAAGGAGGAGGTGGGCCTTGTGGACCCAGGAGGGGCATGCTAACTGGAGGCCACTCTCAAGCCTCTGACTTGGTACAAAAATGCTGGAGTACGTCTCTGTTGTGACTTCATTTTAAGGCTTCCCGTTGGTAAAGAAAGCTGAGAAGTAATACCAGTGTTTCCTTAAGTGAAAAGGAAAGGGAGATTATTTTTGCCCTGCCATTGTATAGAATATTTTGTGTATCAAATTTTAACACTGCCAAAAATCACCAAAAGACCTGGGGATATAAACTTTTCTGTGCTCTTTTTCAATGAAGCACGAGTGGCTTTAAAAAAAAAATAGTAATAATCTTTGCCAAGGAATACAGGAGTGCTCGCTCCCCATCTCGGCGCTGGTAATTGGCAAATGTACGTGTTTCTCACGAAGCCACAATCTGGGCTGCAGGATGAGATAGATGGTGTGGACAGCCAGCAGAGCACGGCAGTCTGCAACGCGGTGACCCTGCCCGCCTCCAGCGTGCACCAGGGGGAGGGAATGAGGCTCCGACTTCTAGCATCAGACAACGAACACGCAGTGACTTAAGAGTTGATTGGGCTGGACGCACACACAGCTCACTCATAAAGAAATGCCCCCATGTCCGCCGCCGCAGCTTGCAAAGCTCCAAGTGGGGTCTGCGCACTGTCTGCCAAACACGAAGAGGGAGAAAGCAGGTGGGACCCGTGTCTCTGCGCTTCCACGGAGATGCAATTAAACCACGGAGTTTGGAAACAATTGCTGCTTAGCCCTTTAGCACTGCTATTAATTAGCTTTAAATGCAAACAGTTCCTGTAATGAACTTAATAGAAATGTATCTGGATCACTTTCGAGGCCCTTGCCATTTATGATCCTCTCACCCCAGTGGAAGTGACAGAGCTGGTGGCCGAGGCAGACGCCCAGGCTCGTTAGACTCAAACACCTATTTTATGTCTGAAAATTTTTGAAATGGAAGAAATAAACCCCATCTCTCCTGTATTTTTAACTTAGGGCAATTATTCTAAATGGCTGTGGAATCTTTGCTATTTCCTTTTTTAAAAAAAAGTTTACTCTCTGATTGAGTGAGCGCCTATTAGACAGTCTTCTCCAGCAGTGATGAAGCCAGCACGGTTGGCTGCGTATGGCTATGGAACTGGCCGAGTCTGGCCGGGCCAGCTTGGTGGCTAGTGCTTCATCATTCCTAAATGTCGCCCGGCGCCTTCCAGACACAATCCACACTGACGTCCAGACGCCAGTAGTCATTAAAGACTGGTTCTTAAAAGAAACTCGGGAGCTGTGAATTATTTAATGTCCCACCCAGTGTTCTCTGTGAACTCAAGCTCGTGTTAAAATAAAGGAGGGTCCTCCGTTTGCAGTGAACAGCAGTGGGGGGTGGGAGGGGCGCACTCACACAGCTCCCGCCCCTTCCCACAGCAAGATCTCATGCGCACCTGTTTGTGCCATGCCCTGCACAAGGATGGGACGCTGGGGGTTCCCTGGTGCATCTCCCAGCACCTCTGAGGCCTGGGAGGGGGAGAGGGAGGGGCCATTCCCTAAACAACAGATGCAAAAACAAAACAAAACAAAAAAAATTGACAAGAGGATGCATTTTTTATTTTGGAAAAAGAAAAGCAAGAAATAACATCCAGAAAAGAAAAACCCAAATGGAAGGCCAGGGCAGCTCAGGCAGAGCACCTGCCCAGCACACACGAGGCCCTGGGCTCCATTCAGAGCATAAACAAGACAAATCCAAAATAAAATCAAGGCCAATCAAAGTGCTCTTAGATGTCTGCTCATCTCCAAGCTGTCAGTCCTCATTAACTTCCCCGATAGAAACGCTACCGGCACCTCCAAGTCCACTTTTCCATGAGAAGAACCAAGGAACGCAATTCAGAAATATTACATCCTGCACTTTATTCAGTTCCAGGTGACAAAAATAGTACCCTAGACGGGGACATCCATTTCAGTCAGTAGATGTGTCAAGCCACAAGATTTATCATAAAAAATATTGGATCTAGGTAACAACCCCCATCTCTCAGGACGGCCCCCGCCCTGCATGGTACTATGGTATAAAAATAGTGTCTCTTCACCACGCAGAAGGACGCGCTTGCCTGGCGCTGAGCGGGGCCGTCTCCACATACGTCATGAGCCATCTGTTTATTATACTTTACATTGCTCTTTTCTGCAGTTATATACACATCCTTTTGGGAGAAGGAAGGATATTAACATGGTACTAAATACCAAAAAACAAAACCAAAACAAAACAAAAAACCACAAACCAAAAGGGCACAAATAACCAAACATTCAACTGCTGCAGCACAGTAAAGTTAGCCACCTGTGTTCCTCCGCCCCACACCCAAATCCCACCAGACAGCCCCAGAGGAGCGGCACATGGGCTGCCGGACCCCGTGAAACAGTCCTAGAGTTCAACATCCACTTCAAAGAAACAACAGCGAACAAGCCTTTGAAACCCGGCTCAGCAACAAGCCCCCAGAAGCAGCCCATTTTCCTATGGCGCCTCTCGCTGTGGCGGTAGTCATGTTAGAAGACTGTTTTGTTTCTCTGTTTCCTATGAGAAGATTCACTGTCTGATTCGGTCTTCAGGAGCAAACAGCCCCCGCGCTGTTACTCAGCTACCTATAATATCTCTTGGGCAATGTTGTGGTTTAAAGTTCGTGTCAGCTCCCAGCATGCTTCCGACGCACAAATGAGGTAGTACACACAACACTGACGTTCAAGTTTTGATTTAGGCCTGCCTCCTGGCTCCTCGCCTCCTCAGTAGAGTTTGGACAGTCATCAGTGAAAGATTGTATTTCCAATAGTCAGAGGACATTGTGCTTTGTTTGTTTTTGAGATCACAGACTATGAGAATTTCTAAGTTATGACCGATTATGCTGCAGACACTTGTTTTTGCTCTTTTATTGATACACTAGCCAGCGCCACAGGCAGTTAGATCACGTACATGTGCGTGCGTGTGCGTGTGCGTGTGCGTGTGTGTGTGTGTGTGTGTGTGTGTAGGCTGCAGCAGGCCCCCCCCCCCCCCCCCGCGCCTGGACTGGGGTCACTGTCTTAGGATCTGTCCAAGTTTCGTTAGGGTACTCACAGTTCTTAAGTGGGCTTTGTAGAAAAATTAAATAACATGTTAATTTAAGAAATGGCAGGCCTTATTTTACTGAGGTGCTGCTACTAAGTCTCGGTGGTTTTGCTGCTTATTAAGTAGCATAGATTTCTCACATTGTCTACCTTAAGACAAAACAATAAATTGTAACAGGATTGTGTCTCCATTTTCTTTAAACCGAAGTACTATTTATAAAATACTTTACATCTTTTTAAATCTTCAAATTATAGACAAACCTCCCTAATACAAAATACTAAAAGTGCAATCATATAAATTAAGAGTTTGCAACCACACTATACACTATACAAACATTACCTTTTTATTGTACAGCTTTGATAATGTGAAATATTTACTCACAACTGTTTATAATGCTGTGAGTGGTGATGGTGATGTTTGTCTGCAACTCATTCCCTAATCAATGGCTGGGCTACAGACCAAACCAGAAAGAAAACCAAAAACTTCACATAGCAGCTACAAACACTTAAATTAAAAAAAAGAAGGAAGGAAGGAAGGAGGGAAGGAGGGAAGGAAGGAAGGAGGGAAGGAGGGAAGGAAGGAAGGAGGGAAGGAAGGAAGGAAGGGAGGGAAGGAAGGAAGGAAGGAAGGAGGGAAGGAGGGAAGGAGGGAAGGAGGGAAGGAGGGAAGGAGGGAGGGAGGGAAGGAAGGAAGGAAGGAAGGAAGGAAGGAAAGAAAGAAGGAAGGAGGGAAAGAGGGAGGGAGGGAAGGAAGGAAGGAAAGAAAGAAGGAAGGAGGGAAAGAGGGAGGGAGGGAGGGAAGGAAGGAAGGAAGGAAGGAAGGAAGGAAGGAAGGAAGGGCGGGCTTGTACTGACAGGTGCCTGCACACAAGAAGCATGCTATCTTTCCCAACAGAGTCACAACTCTGCCTGCACTGGAATAATCCTCGTATTTATAATAAAACAAATCTTTCTTTAAAAAAAAATCACATAGCCAGATGTATTCTGCAATACAAAAGCTTCATCTGAAGTTGGGCTATTTTATTGTCTATTACCCGCATTATCTTAACATTATAAATACTACCGACAAAGATCCGGTCGTAATACACAGCAGTGGTGACACCAAACCACGCCTTTGAGACAAAGTTCCTAAAACAGAGTTCAAGTTCCTACCTAACTGGAACAGGCCTGTGGGTTGGGGCTCCGGGTGCCAGGGCACGGCTCTCCTGGGAGGGGGCTGGGCCCTCTCTGTTCCCAAGAGTGTGGCAGCCGGTTTTAGACCGGATGTGTGGAGAAGGTTGCAGAGTTATTAAGAACAGTCAAGACCCCCGCGGAGCCACCTCTGGCAGCTGCACGGTGGGAGTGGAAGTGCTTTCTGCCAGGAGGGAAGCCTTAACCAGAGTCTAGGCAGAAAGGGTCCAAAGCCCGCCGCTCACACGGCTCGAGGAGGACGTGGGGCAGAGTGGACAGGCCGGGTCCCGTGCTGGCGGCTAGTTTATACCGATCTCCTTGTTGTCCTCAATGAACCTCGCGAAGGGACGGCCGGCTCCCGTCTCGGAGCTGGCTTTGTCCAGGCTGACCACGGGCGGGCTGCTGCCCGGGCGCACTTTGTCCACCGCACCCGTCACGGCTGCCAGAGGGGGAATGGCGCCTCCGCCTAGACTTACTGGGAGCTGGGGCACGCCTCCGTTCTGGATGACCGAGATCTCGTTGTTCTTCACGGCCAGCCCGTTGGTGATGGCTGCGGCATACTGGTTCCAAAAGCTGGGGTCCACGTTCATCGCCCGGGCTGCCAGGTCCTTCTGCAGCATCTCGGAGAACTTGAGGGCATCGCCGCCCAGGAGGGCCATGGGGTTGTCGACCGACAGGCGGCGGCCGCGCCGCGCGGGCGCGTTGTTCCACATGTGTGTGCCCATGTGAACCTGCGCGAGACACGGAGAGACCAGGCCCGGTGAGTGGACCTCAGCCGCAGGCCGAGCCCTGCCCGCTGCTGCTCCAGCGGGGACCACTCTAAACACGCAGCAAGGAAACCACCGGGGAAGTTACTGAGCCTCCCGTAAGTGCAAACCCCAGAAGGCCACCAGAGGACCTCTGAGAGCTTCAAGAACGAGAAGCCTTGTCCACGGTTCCCCCCCCCCCCCGCCCCCTTCACCCCCTTTGAAACCTCTGGAACTAGAACTGCGTGGCCACGCCTCTCTCTCCTGCTCTCACACATTCTGAAACATCCCGGAGGGAGTCTTGTGCAGCAGCCCAGCCCACAGGCAGCTTTTATCCTGCTCACATCCGCCAAGCCACCAGGGGCAACCTTTGGCTGTCTCTGGAGTTTGCAGGGGCCCAGACAGGAGGTCTCTGCAATGCTCGCTTGCACTGAGGATGGAGCCCAGAATGTTTAGGCACCAGGCTGGCTACCCTGGCCAGTGGTGGCTCCAGAGGAAGACAGTCTTACACAGACACACACACCTGGGTCTTTCTCCAGGCTCCCATGTGCACAGGGACTCTTCACCCACCCACAGGTCCTCTCAGCAGCCACATGGGCAATGGAACATTCCGGAAATCACAGAGCTAACCTCATCTCGTACTGCTTGTCTTTCAAGACCAAGTTTGCCACTGAGTTACAAAGTGTATGTCAGCCACCCTCCCAGGGCCAGAAGGGGTGGAGGCGGCAGGGGAGGGCGAGGCGGCAGGGGAGGGCATGGCTGCATCCCTGCATGGGCCCAGGCGCCCGTTCCCCTCCTCACAGCTTCGGGGAACGTGTGTGCGCCGGTGCACAGCCATGCACACACCGCTCATTACCAGTCCCTACCCCACCCGTGACCCACACGCATGCTCCGGGCCCTGTGAGGTGGCCACAGGAGTGGCTGTGCTCGGGCGGAGCGTCCCGGCCTTCTTACCTTGAGGTTGCCCTTGGTGGTGAAGGCCCTGCCACAGATGGTGCAGCCAAAGGGCTTCTCCCCGGTGTGGGTGCGCTCGTGGATCTGCAGGGCGCTGGCAGAGGAGAAGGTCTTCCCACATGACTGGCAATTGTGCTGCTTAGGTGTCCGGCGGGGTGGGGGTGCCAGCATGGGTGCCAGACCAGGGCTCATCACGGCCTGGGGCCCGGGGGGGAGCTGGACTCCGGCCGGTAGGGACGGGCCCTCACCCAGCGTGGGGGTCTTGCTGTGACCGTTCACTTCCATTTTGATCAGGGTTGGTGCGGGACTGGCGACCAGGCCAGGAGTGCTGTGGCTGGGACCTAGAGTAAAGTTGGGGTCAAACACCTGAGAAGGCAGCTCTCTCAATTTGTGCGTCAGCAAGTGTTGCTTTAAATTACCCATAGTGGAACAGCCCCGCCTGCAGACCGAGCAGACGAACGGCCGTTCCTTCGTATGGCTGCGGTGGTGGATTTCCAGCGCGCTCTTGCAAGCAAAGGGCTTGCCACACACACCGCACACCGTGCTCGCACACTTACCCCGCTCTCTGCTCAGGAACAGCAGGCTGAAGGGGGTCTCCTCCTTGATGGCCAGCCGGGCGGGCGGGCCCGCAGTCAGGTCCAGGGCGCCTCCACTGCCAGGCCCGGGCGGCGGGCTGTCCGGCCTCTCTGTCTTGAGGGGGATCTCCAGGGGCTCCTCCTGGGCACCGAGGCCTGGGGACTTGGAGCGGAAGCTCTCCCCATGGCTGTTGGTGGGCGAGAGGGCCTGCGAGGACGAGGACGAGGACAGGGCAGGGCTGCCGGCACTCCGGCTCTCCAGGTCTCCCACGGCAGACGACGAGTCATTGCTCAGGTGGTCACTGTCCCCAGAGCCGTTCTCCACGGCCTTCAAGCTGGTCAGCTGTGGGCAGTTCATGACCGAGTCGATCATCTTCATCTGATTCTCCAGGGCGGCAATGCTGGAGATGACGGAGGGGGGAGAGGGAGGGCAGGACCCCGAGTAGGAGAGGAGCGGTTTGGAGGAGTCGCTCGCCGTGTCCTTCAGCTCCGCGTCCTCCTCCATGGAATTGTCGTCCACGTCGTCGTCGTAGCTGCTCAGGGTCTCGGCACTCTTGTCGTCGAAGGGCAGCTCGGCGTCCATGGCGTCCGGGAAGCCGTCCGGCAGTGGTGTGTTGGGGATCTGGCCGCCCATGTGCATGCGGATGTGCTGCTGCAGCACCACGGCATTGGTGAACTTCTTCTGACAGATGGGGCAGGAGTGCTGCACACGCAGGGGCGGCTTCGCCCGGTGCACCCCGAAGTGCGTCTTCAGGTTGCCTTTGGTGGTGAAGGCGCGGCCGCAGATCTTGCACTTGAAGGGCCGCTCGCCCGTGTGCGTGCGGTAGTGCATCTTGAGCGCGCTCTGGCAGCTCAGCACACGGTGGCAGATCGCACACTGGTTGGGGTCCGTCATCTTCCGGTCGATGTTCTCCACCAGCTGCTGCAGCTTCGAGGTCTCTGACGTCGGCATGGAGTCGAGCAGCCCCCCAAAGGGAAACTGGGCCTTGAACTGCTCAGAGACCGCAGGAAGACCGGGGCTTCCCAGGCTCGCGGAGGCACTGTCCGTCCCGGTGGTGGCTGAGGCCGTGGGCAGCCCGCCCACCTGCCCTGCCGCCACGGGAGCCTCCCCGGTCCTGGCACTGGCACAAGGCAGGCTGACCGGCTCGGTTTTCGTCAGAGCAGGCCCACTGAGCAGCGGCTGTGGGGACTCAGCCGTCCCCGCCACGCCAGACTCCACGTGGCCCAGGCCCGGGGACATGCAGTCGCTGGACGCCGGTGAGGGCCTCTGCGGGGAGCGGCTGGCGGGGGTGACGCTCGGGGAATCTGAGTAGCTGTGCGCGCCCGAGATGGTCGGGGGCAGCTGCAGCCCCGCGGACGTGGGCAGCGTGGGCAGCACTGGCTTGCTGTCCAGCCAGGTGGTCACCGGCTTCTCCGGGGGCAGTGACATGCCGTAGGGGATGCCCGAGCAGGTGGGCACGTTGTCCAGGTACTCGGGGACCGGGTAGGGGTTCATCTGGATGTGGGGGTACTTCTCCTTGTGCCTCTGGAAGTGCACCTTCAGGTTGCCTTTGGTGGAGAAGCGGTTCCCGCAGATGTTGCACTTGAAGGGCCGCTCCCCCGTGTGCGAGCGCAGGTGGATCTGCAGCGCGCTGTCGCTGCCGAAGACCTTGGCGCAGAACCGGCACTTGTGCTTGAAGAAGGGGTCCTCGGCGCTGGCCTTGGGCTCGAACACCGACACGTTCGGGGGCTTGCCCTTGCGGTGCTTCATCAGGGCGGACAGGGGGTCCAGCGCGTTGGCTGTGGCGGCGATGCTGACCAGCGGGTTGGGGAAGATGACGCTGCTGCTGGCCGAGGTCTGAGGTAGCAGGGGATTTGGCAGGCCGGGGCCCGAGCCCGGGGGTGGCCCGGGGGCCAGGGCCGGAGACGTGGATGCGCTCTGGGGCTGGGGCGCGCCGCCCACAGCGCTGGACGCGGAGGCAGCGGCTCCGGAGCCCGGGCCGGCACCGGAGGCCGCCGGGGCCCCGGGCTCCGCGGGACCCCCAGGGCCGGAGCCGGGCTGCGGCGGGGCCTGGGGGGCGTCCTCGAAGGCCGCCGGTGGGGCGTCGGCGGGGCCTGAGCCCGCGGGGCCAGCGCCGGGCCCCGCCGTGGACAGCTGCAGGGCCGGGTGTGGTCCCGGGCCCTGGAGCGGGGCCGGGGCGGGCGCGGGCGCACCGGGGTGCAGCGGGGCGCGCGCGGGCGGGCGGCTCATCAGGGCCACCTGGCTGCGGATCTGCTCGATGAGCTGCAGCTGGTGGATCTGCTGCTGCTGCAGGGCCACGAGCTGCTCCAGGATGGCGGGGATGGCCACGGTGCCCGCCGCGCCCGCCGCGCCCCCTGCGCGCGCGCCCTGCGAGAACTGTGCCACGGCCACCTTGGTGCCCAGCAGCGTCTCCAGCGTCACGTTGGTGCTGGGCACGCCGAAGGCGGGCGCGGGCTCGGGCGCCGGGGGCAGCGCGGCCGGCGCGGGCGCGGCCGGGCCCGGCAGGCCCTGGTCGGCCGGCGCGCCCTCCACGTCCATGGGCTCGGCCGCCTCGTCCGGGGCCTTCAGCTCGCCGCCGTCGGCCGCGCCCGCCTCCTCGGCCGCCTCGCTCTCGCTGCGCTCGCCGCCGCCGGGCGAGCTGGCGGGAGAAGGTTCCGGAAACTCCTCGGCGGGCGGGGCGGGCGCATCCTCGCGCACGATCAGCACCAGCGGGTTCTTGGTGCAGCTCCGCTTGTGGCGCAGGAAGTCCGTCCACTTGAAGAACTCGGCGCAGCATTTCTCGCAGACGCTGGTCTCCTCGCCGCCGCTGCGGCTGTCGTGGCCGCTGTCGCCGTCCTCCGCGCCATCCCCGGGGCCTAGGAGACCAAGACACCGGAGGGTCAGCCGCCGCCATGGCGCGCGCCCGCCCGCCCCCCCGCGCGCGCGGTCGATGGCTTTTATTCCCTACAAATTACCCCACTTCCCCGGCGCGGGCGTCCCCGCCGCGGCTCGCTCTCGCTAGCTAATCATTTTCCTAGCGCCATCCATCAAAGGATGGGGCGCTCTCCGCGCTGGAGGCCGCTCCTTAATGGCATTCCATAGGCCGCATCGATTTCCGATGGCGTCCTGCGGCCGGCCGGGTGCACCCTGGGCCTCCCGGCGGCTCCCCGGCGACCTTCCCCGCGCGCCGGCCGCCCGTGGGGCCCCGGTCCCGCGTGGCCGGCGGCGGCGGCGCGCACCCCAGGCCCGGCGCGCACGCGGGCCCCGCCCCAGGAGCCCCTCCAGGCTCCCCCGGCCTCCCCAGCCCCGAGTCCCCAGGCTCCCCCAACCCCCCCAGCCCTCGGCCCCCCCGGCCCCCCCTGGCCTCCCCCAGCCCCGCGCTTTCCTGCCCCAGCGCCACCCAGCTGGCCACACACCGGTGACACTGCTGCTCAGAACACCACCTCCACGCCGCGTGCGCCCAGGTGACCACCAACACAGGCCAGGCCTGAAATGCGGCCTGTGTCACACAACGCACTGGCTGTGCCAGATGCAATATTTCTTGGCAAAAGGAACCAAAATTACATGTTATTGTGATTAGCCAATAGAGTTCAGCGGATTGTTAACAAACTAGGAATTATATATTTAAAGTTCATTTATGTTGACATGTTTAACATGAGAATGCTGTAGTCAGACACACTTTTGGTACCTATTTTCATCTATTCTCATAGAAAGACTTAGCAAATTATATGCTTGTGCCATAGTGGGAAACCCTCTAATTGGTTACACATGTTTAATTACTGTTGTAGGCAGCCACTTCCTCCGTCTCCCCTTACCCTCTTGTGCCGAATAACAACCGTGTGTAATGCACAACTCTCATTCACACCTGATCAAATAAATAGCTGTGCAGGAACCAGCCACCAGCACCCAGGCCAGCTTCAGGCTCCTACTCTTGGGGTGGCTTGGTTGGGGAGCCAAGCCCGGGCTGCCTGGTCCGAGGTGCCAGCCTGGGCAGGTGACTGAGCTGCTTTTCCTCATCTGGCAGAAGGAGTGACAGCAACCAATCAGTCCCGGCAGAGCGAATGACAGCAGCAAGTCAGCCCTTTGTTAAACATGCAAACTTAAGTCCCAGAACAAAACATCCTTCAGCCTCTGCCCTAGAAATGCTCTGTGGCTCTAACACCAATCTGCTAAAAAAAAAAAAAAAAAAAAAAAAAACACAAACAAACAAACAAAAAACCACAATAAATAAATAAAACAGTAACTCTCCCGATTTTTCCTTAAAGGCTCTGGAAAAAAATAATTCAGAACTGGAGTTCAGTAGAGAAATACGATTTTTAAAAAATTTCCTATGAAAGCCAATTGCTAGTCTCCTGAAAACAAAAATAAAAAAAAAAATTGACACTGGTCTGCTCCTCATGAGGCCATTATTTCCAGGTAATTTATACATGCCTTTAAAAAATTATTAGCAGCATTCAATTAGCATTTTCTTAACTGGCTAAGCTATTTGAAGAGGAAAAGAAGTTAGAGCCGGCAGCCCATAAAGCCGTAGACTTTTAAACTAAATTCAGTGCGAGATCAGGCTGGGAGGAGAAGTCTCATTACAGTGTGGGGGAAGGAATGTAATAGGTATGCAGTGAGGTTGAGGGTAGCTAGGAGCAAAGACACAGCTGATTTATACAGCAGATAGGCACGGTAACAAAACAAATATTCTCTACCCAACTTTGCACAATGTATGCAAACTCTAATTGTAAACCTGCTAAGGTTAGGGAACAGGATTTAAAAAAAAAGCCTAAAGTCTTTAAATAAAAAAGTCACTAATGCTTGGGAAAAAATAGGCTATTTGAAATTCAAGTCATTTATTTTTTTTTCTTCACAAAAATGCCAAGAACTTGTTTTAAAATTTCTTTAACTGTGGACTATTCTTCAGACTCACATATTAAAATAAAAACCCAAGTAAGCTTAAGAAAAAAAGCTCTCATCATCAAATACATAGAACAATGAACATTTTTTAAAAGTTGATTTTCAAGATTTTAAAGCTATCACAGAACACTACTTTTAGTACTTTTTAAAAATGAAATCTCAAGTTAAAAATTGCTATTCCTTGAAAGATTTTCTGCAGGCAATTCCTTCAAGGAAGGAAAATGTACAGCCTATCCCATGTGCCAAATTCATTCACATGGTTTATAAATTTTAATTATGTAAAGCGTACCACAAGAACACCTTTTGTAAATTTGGAACATGTATTAGGGACAGTTCCCTGAAAAAATGCTTAAAAGTTGAGCTGACTTCTCTATCACTAAAATGAGTGCAGGGTTGAGTTAATTTACATAACTGTAAGCAATTCCCTTTACAAATGAACTCTCTCCAGATTTTCTTTGTAAGGAACTACAGCATGTGGCACAGAGAAACACTTCGTTTTACAAAAAGGTCTCCTGCTTTTCTGCAAGGTTTTGACCCAAACAAATCTGTTTACCTTCAAGATTTGCATTTTCACATTCCCATTAGTTTTCTTATGTGCTAAGTGTTTTTAGGGTCCACTTCTAGATGCATGGAAATCTAGATGAGTTGCCCCTGGCCATTCTGATGTTTCCCTTTGGAAGGAGGTTAAATCACAACTTCTCCTCAACTGTGGAAACTATGCACAGAGCATTGAAGCACTTTCTGTCAAAAAAATGCCATTTTGTTTAATGCAGTTTTAATGACAGCCTCAACACGATGATGTGCTTTTCAAAGTACAATAATCATTCATCTACAGTCCTTCAAATTGAAGAAGTAAATTGTGAAAAACGGCATCCTGACCATTTGGATCTGGTAACAGTTCATTATGTTTGTGAACTGAAGGAAATGAAAATGATGACAAATGTATTTATAAGAAAAAGATTCACCATAGATTTTTCCCCTAAAACATCCTAAAAACTACAGCTAGTGTGTATATATGTACGTGGGGAAACGCCAATTCCTATATCTTATTGGATGAGAATTCCTACTTTTAATTTCCACTAGACTCGGTATAAAAACACCAATATCACAGTGACCTCCATGGTCATTTTCATATGCTCAAAGGACAGTGTGTGATCAAAATCTGAAAGCGATTAGCATTCCATAAAGCTACAAGTAAGCAGACATTTCTTTAAGATAGTTGTGATGCAGAAGAGTATCCTGGCAAGGTGGAGTTGAACGGTTTGCATGTGCCGAAGATATTGGGGGGCAAAGGAAAAAGGGAGGGGGTGCTGATGAGAACAACCCCAGGTTTTGACTTCTGATGCGTTCTGCAGAGAAAGGAAATCTGTGACTTGCTTCTAGGGCTCGTCTTCCTTTAATAAAGGCATCTAACTAGGCACTATTTATTTTAGTGTTTTCCATAACAAGAAACCTTGTCGTATCACTGCTACAGCCCCTCCATCCTGCCATCTTAGTTTAAGCCAATATCGTGTCAGACTCAAATGTATTTAAAATGCATTTAACCATCTTTTAATTAAACTTGCATTTTGAACTGGCCATTATGCTCTAAAAATAAAAGCCATTGTGCCCATTGCTTAATATGGCTCAGAATTTTTATTTCAAGGTAAAATCTTGCCAGGGAGAAGATCTTAAATGCTAGGAGGACAGTGTAAGTTTGAGAAATTTATTATGAATGCAACTTTCTTTTTTGTTTCTTTAAGGGGAGGAATTAAAAAACAAGCATTGTAAACATTATCATTAGTGTCAAAGTAATTTATTTTCTGCATGCCGATTCTTCAACTAAGCAATTTAAAACTGTAAGCAGGCAAGGGACTAAGCAGGAATTTTTATAGTACATAGGGTTGTACTAGGAAGACAAGAAAGATGCCAACCAGACCACCAAGTGATGTGGTCTCCCTCTCAGCGGGCCGGAGGGCCGGCTAGCAGGAGCAGCTGCTCAAGGGCTCTTGCAAAGAGCCACATGCCTCTCTGCTTCTGGGAAATAGCCCTCCCTGGAACCAAAGGCATGCCAAGCCAGTGGCGCAACAATGGTCACCTGCACCAAAGAGACTGAAAAATGTTGATGGGTTGCACTGCACGTTTCCAGGGCTTCTAACTGCATCATGCTTCCACTTGTTGGGTGAGTTCTGCTGGTTCCCACCACAGTGGGAGAAAAACACAGAGCCCTTCAGAGAGCCCTGGCTTCCAGAGGAAGCTTCACCATGGTCTTTAAACACACACACACACACACACACACACACACACACACACACACACACACACACACACACACACAGTGTAGCTTTCCTCAGCCAGATCAAACAGCGTGTTGAAGGAAAATATCCTAGCTCATCATAAAAGAATTCCCTAACACAGACTCAGGCAGCCAAGCAGCCTCTCCGTGACAGAAAACGCCCGTGTTCCACCTTCTCATCCTCTCTCAAGGAATGGCCTATCAGAAGACAAGCACATTTTTTTTTTTTTGCCATGACCCTTTTGAAGCCACATGTGAAAAGCACTGTTGTAGCATAGAAGGATATCTGAACATGCAGCTTTCTTTAACAATTTCTAAATGCAGTTCTTACAGAGCCTTTTTATTTTCTCTTTTCAGGAGCTCAACGCCTTGTACATAAGCTTACCAATTACAGAGAAGTAGTAAGAAAGGGCTTATATAATTTTGCTAAGGACTTTGTTCAGTTACAATTCGGTAACATATTTTTAATTCACTACAATTAACAAAGGGAGTGGCTAAACTGGTTTAGCCCAGGAAAAAGCACGTTAACTTCACCCCTTTAATGAGTAACTTTGAAATGCCACATAGGTCTTCAGGACAGGAAATCACACTTTCTCCTAACGGTCACGTCCCTTCCAAACCTAGTGAGCATTTTTCAAGTTTTCCTAAATTGTTAGGAGACACTTATTTTCTTGCAAATTAATTCTTTTTAACTCCTTATGATAGCCTTGAATCCCATAAAGAAAGATGAATTATCACATACGGAGCCCAAGCTGTGACACAGGAGGAGACAAATAGAGATCCCCACTGTGTTTAACAATGTAGAAGAAATTCCAGGCGCAATAGAAAAAACCCGGTGTCCTCTCCCCCAGCCGGCAGGCAGCGTGTGCTCCGGAGCTGAACGGTGGAGGGCACTCTTGTCACACTCAGCTCCGCGATGACCCACACTCGCTCGGTGGCCCACATCTCGAATCCGTGAAGTCTCGGCCACCTGTGGCCGAGGTGCCACTCGCCTGCCTGCCGGGTTCCCGGTGGGTGAGCACCGGCCAGGGAGCACGTGCTCCTCTGCGGTAAGTGTGCGAGCTTGGGCTTGAGCTCCTGCCCCTCCGCACCAGAATGCCCTGTTTGTTACACTTCAAAGTCACACAATTGTCCTTTCAACCAGCTGCCACCCTGTGCTCACACGCACAGCAAACACACTCACTGGGCTATCTGTGCCTAACGAGAAACAGAAACCTGCGTGTGTCTGCAAAAGAAAAAAAAAAGTCAAAATTTGGCAAGGGAGGGAGTGGAACAAGAGTGTACGAAGTCATCTTTGGTTAGGATGAGATGGCTGGAATGGAGGACGAGGTCTTCACGATCTCCCAAGCAAAACTTCACTTCTATCTGAAAGCACGCCTGGTCAAAGTGTCTTCACGGCACGCAAGCATGTTCAAATCCACGGCACAAATAAATTCACAGAGAGAAAGCAGGCCAGCTGTAGAAATGCCTCAGCGCGGGGTGGCTCTTCCGCATGCAGGAGAAGGGCAACCATGTACGGCTCCCGCTGCCGGGGGCCCGGGTTAAATCACTTCCACCCCGACGCCACCTCAGGAGCTGCCGCATTTCTGCAGGAGGCATTTGCTCACAAGCAGAAAAACCGTCCTGGAAAAGCCCGGGATTCTGCACGGTACAAAGCGTACAAAAGAAACCAGTCAGGGCCACTGTGAGGGGCGAGGGGCGAAGCTGAGTGGGGACAAAGTGCCTGCAGGGTTACTGAAATGCCTCAACGTGCAAGGGCCCCTTCAAAAGGAATCTGGGTTCTCTCCTCCCAAGAACTATAAACACCTGTGCTGGCCGAGATGGCATTTGATAAGCTGTGCCCTGCAGAACAAACTTGCAGGATCTCTAGTTAACACGCAGACCGTGTTCACGCTTAGCAGAACAGCCCTGAATCTGGTCGCAAGGTCAACAGCACAGATGCACTAATTGTGTTATGAGCTTGACATCTAGTGGCCACCCCTGTCAGGGCAAAGCAGACAAAGGTTAAGTCAGCAAGGCTGACCAAGCTCTCCTCAGGGCCCACCTTCAGGGAGAGGCAGGCGCCCAGGCCCGCCAGTGCCCTGAGGCCCTCCTTGCACACACTGACCAGCCTTCTCGGCCTCACCATGGGAAGAAGAGCCACCTGCTTGCAGAACTAATGGGGGCAGGGGACGACTGGAACACAGGAACCACTGGGCACCACACCGCTGGCTGCTGCTCTTTTTGGTGGGCACGTGTCAAACACGAGAACCTTTCTCTAACATTCCACAGCCAATCCATTAGTTTATTAGGATTAATATTCTGTACCCTAACTTGCCGGTTCCACCACACAGTCAACTGCAGTTTAAGTCATCAGTGTTGAAATTTTAAGAAAATTCTGATGCTATTTTTAAAATGAAAAGTTTAAAGGAATGCTAACGCTACTTGATTACCACGCACATTTTATGTCTGACTACATCTTAAGTGTGTGGCAACTTAACATAAGCTGTAATTACAAAGCAGTTCCACCAGTAGTAGTACAATTAGTTCACACCTTCATGAGAGAGACTGAGTGAGACAGGCGGCTTTCTCTTATTCTGGAAAGCAGACGGGAGCTCATGTGGGGAAGAAGCCAATGAAACAGCAATAAATTAATAATCTTCTGCTATCATATTATAAAAAAGCCATGCTTCGTGGAAGCATTTTATTGCATTGAAAGATGGTGACAAATAACCCCACTAAGCCGCTAAGAAGACCTTTAGTTAATTTTAAGAGCCTGTACTAACACCACACTGAAGAATGCAGTTGTGACCGACGTCAGTCCCCAGAACAGAAATCCTACTGTAAGGCTGCTGCCTGCCCCTCAAAAAACATTCCTCAGGACCCCTGGACAGCAGAGCTCAATGGTGCAAGTGAAATACAACCTACCCATCAGCTCATATACAAAATAATAATAATAATCAGTTGCTAAGTCATTCCTGCTATTCTTCTTCACTTTTTCCTTCTTCTGGCTCTGAACACATCTAAAAATACTGGTTTGATGTTAAAAGTTTAAAATGCACTACCTAAAAAAATCTCCAACTCTGGTTGCATGACTGTGAGATGTGAATAACTGAAACCCATTTTTGTGGTTCACTGGAAAATGCATGTTAAAACAGGTTAAGTTTAAAAAGTGTTGGGTTTTTTTTTAAAAGAAATGCTTTCAAATCCTTCCTTTCCTTTTCTAAGATGACTTTCTACCTTTCACGTTTCAGAGAAAACAATGTGCCTGTGGATGACAGAATGTGGCTTCTGCATTGTCCCTTTTGGTATGCTGAATTGTAAATGTGCGTTGGGGTGGGGGTGGGGGGAGCTCTGCATGTACAGATAAAAGAAAAAAGACCTCTCCAGCGAGCTGGTGGCCTTCCCTCCCTGAATTTAAACACACTCTGTGAATTCCACTAGTAAATTCTTAGGTCATAGGCTCACCACATTTGAAAGGATTTTAAAGATAGCCATATACTGTAAACTGGCATTAAATAAAAACACTTTGAAGCAATTAGTGCCAACAGCCAGAATGCAGGATGGCAAACTGTTTTAAATTACAATGTCCTTTTGTTCTTCCTTAATACGTGCTTTCCTTCTAAGGACAGTAAAATACATCTTTCTTAAATTGCATTTTATGCAGCGCAGGATGGCAACAGTACTCTTAAAGTTCTTAGTGAGAGTTAAGTGCGGCACTGTCTTTGGAAGTTTTAATTAGTTTTTCCTCAGGGGGAAAAAAAATCTTCAGCTGATTCATGATTGGTGGCATGGATTTAACTAAACTCCAGGCTGCACCACATTTCCTTCTACGACAGGAATGAAATAGCTAGTCAATGGTTAATTTCCACCAAAGGGCAACCTTGGAACTTGCCCCGCGCCATCCTTTTCTAGGTCTGCACGCGGCATTCGTTTCCTCGCAGTACTCCAGGTCTATCTGGAGAACACTTGTACCTTGTCTGCCTAAGCACCAAAGCCTGAAAAATAAGTCGTAAACACACAGGCTTAAAAAGATGTCTGCAAACGAACGAGCCCTGCTGAGATCCATCCACTGAGCCGGATTTTCTTTTCTTTTTCTTTTTGCACCCAGCGTTTGCGGCGCATCCTCCACGCCTGGCTCCGCGGCGCGCGGCGGCCCCGCGCGGCTCGGGGACGGCCCGAGAACGCACAACCTGGGCACGGCGGCGCCGCTCCCCCTGCCTCCCACGGAACCAGGGCTCGGAGGCCGTCGGGTCGCGCTCGGTGACTTGGCTCGTGTTCCTTTCTTAAAAAAGTGAAAATAAAAACAAGACGGCAGCCCGGCGGCCTCGCAGCCCCGCGCGCGGGCGCCGCGGAGCCCGGGCGCGCGGCGTCTCCTCCGCTCCGGGGCGCTCGGCGCGGCCTCGGGGCTCCCCGGGCCGCCCGGCTCCCCCGCCGCACGGCGCTGCCCGGCCGGCCGGCCGCCGACCACCGAGCTGACGCCAAGCATTCGCATTCGCGCCCCGGTAAACGGCGACCCACGGGGCCGGGCGGCGGCCAGTGCGGATTCGCAGCTACGCAGCGGCCGCCAGGAGGAAGCGCGAACCCGCCTGTCCGGGACGCGAGGTCGCGCTTCGGAAGGGCGGACGGTCTTTCTCCCGCGGCAGAAATCAATCCATTCACTGGATCGTGCAGTCATCGAGGGGGATACAAAACAAACCGAGTGTGAGAAATGCGGCGTGGAGACGCAAACACGACAGAAACACCATTTCCATGACAAAAAGACCCTTTGTTCCGCGGCCACCCGACAGCTCGCCCCGGGTTCGAATCCCGGCCGGCGGGCGGGCGAGGGAACCGGAGCCCCGGCAACTCCGGGAAGTTGGCCGGCCGCGCGCGCGTGCGGCGCGGATCCCCCGCGCCCCGCCCGGCCCCGCGCCGGCGCCCCGGGCGCCCCCAGCTCCGGTACACCGGACCGGCGCCAGCTGCGAACGTCCCTTCACTTTGGGGGTTCGGAAGTGGCTACCAGAGAAACTACGCCGAGGGAACCGCTCGCCGCGGCCCGGCCGGAGGAAAACTTGAGCGCCGCCGGGAAGGCGCAGGGTCCCCGCCGCGTGCAGCGCCGGTGCCGGCGCCCCGCAGGGCTCGGCCCGCTCCCCTCCCGGGACGGCCATTAGCGAGGCCCGGGCTCGGTCGGAGCCTGCGCGCCGCGGCCCGCGGCCCCTCCGCTCGGCCGGGTCGCCGCGCCGGGACCAACGACGGCCAGGCCGGGGGCGCGGGGACGGGGAGGACCGCGGGGGGCTCCGGCCCCGGCGGCCGAACAAAGCTGGCCGGGCGGAGGTCTCGCGGCCCGCTGAGTCCCGGGCGCGACCCCTGCTGCTGGGCCCGGCCGGGGTCCGGGCGCGCCCCGGAGGCGCCGCCGCCATCGAGCTCAGCCCCGGCCTCCGCGCGCAGCGAGGTGACAGGGATCCCGGGGGACCCTCGGGTCCTCCGGCGGCGAGGGCCCCGGCAGTCCCCGCGCCCGCTGCGCGCGGCTCGGGAGTCGGAGCAGCGGAGCAAGTTCACTCGGCCCGTAACTCCGATGCGCTCTCCGGCGCAGCCCCGGGACCCGGCGCCGACACTTACGGGCGGGCATCAGAGAACTTTCTCTGGTCCGGGTCGGCGCGGCCTCCCCCGCCGCCCGCGCTTCCCGTCCGGAGAGGGCGCCCCGAACCCCCGGCCGCCCCGCGGCCCCGGCCCTCACCGTGCTCGGGAGCCCCGTCCGGCGGCGGCAGTTCCTCGTCCGACCTGAGGTGCTGGGGCTTGGCCTGCTTGCGCCGAGACATACTGCTAGCGGCGCTCGGGGCCCGCGCGGGGCCGCAGCATCCGCGGGGCGGCCGGCGGGGACGGCGCGGGGCGGGCGCGGGGCGGCCGGGCGGGCGCGGGGCGCGGGGCGGCGGCGGCGGCGGCGGCGGCTGCGCGGGCCGCGCATGGGGCTGAGCAATTAGGCTGGTGAATAATGCGCGGCCATTACCGAGGGCCGCGCCGATTGGCCGGCCTCCAGCGGCCTATGCAAATGAGGCCGCGCCGGCGATTAGCGGAGCGGCCGCGCCGGCGAGGAGGGGCCGCGGCGCCTGGGACCCGGGCGCGCGCCGCCCGCCGCCGCTCACATCGCGGGCCCCGCCGCCCGCGCTCCAGCTCCGCTCCACGCCCGGCCGCGCTCCGCAGCCGCCCAGGTGCGGTGCCGGCGGACCCGGGAGCCGCGCGGGCCGCGGCGGCCGCCCCAGCGCCAGGCGCAGCCTGCAAACTTTGGCGGCGTCCGCGCGGCGCCGTCTCCGCCCGCGCGCCGGGCTCGCCCCTTTATAGGGCGTCTGCGCCGCCGCGCCCCGCGCCGCGCTCCCCCCCCCCCCGCCGCCGCCACCGCCGGGCGGCCCCTCCCGGGGCGGGCGGCCGCGGGCAGGGCTCCGGCCCCGCGCCTTTGTCTCGCCCGGGCCGTTGGGGCGCCGCGCCGCCCGCGCTCCCGGCCGGCCGCCGCTGCGGCGCGGCTGGACCTCGGCGCGCCGGGCCCGCTCCCGCGCCGCCGCCCCTCTCCCCCGGACCTTCTCGGCTCGCAGCCCTCCGCGGGCTTCCTCGGAGGCCGGCCCGGCCCGGCGCCTCGGGGCTCGGGGGCTCGGGGTTCGCGGCCGGAGCGGAGCGGAGCGGAGCGCGCTCGCCGGGTGGCGGGACTTCGGCAAGACCAACTTTCCGGTTCGGAAGCGGCGCGGGCCTCGCGGCTCCTCCCCTCCCCTCCTCGCCTCCCCTCTTCTCCCCTCCCCTCCGCCGCCCCCCGTCTCCCCTCCCTCCGGGCCCCACCGACTCCGGCCCGCCCTCCCCGCCAGCCGCCGCCTCGGGGGCCTCCCCCGCCCCGCTCCGCCCTCCCGCCGGGCCTCCCCGCCGCAGGCGGCGTCTTAAGTGCAGGAAAGGGAGGGGACGGCGGGCCTCGGAGTCCCCCGGTCCCCGCTCACGGCCGAAACTTTCAAGTCCGCGAAAGTCCCGCTCGCGGGGCGTCGGTCCTCGGGGGCCGGTGAGGGGTCGCGCCCGGAGGGCCCCCGCCCGCCGCCCTGGCCGCCGCGCCCCGCGCCCCCGGCCGGCCCCCGTCCTTCCCCAAGTGGGTCGCTCGTCCCCGCCGGCGGCCTGCGCGGCGGGGCCGGGGGAGCCGGGGCGCTGGGCCGGACCCCGGGTCCCGGCGCCTCTGGCCGTGTGCGCGGAAGCCTGGCCGGAGCGGGGCGCGCGGGGGTCCCCGCCGCCGGAGCCGCCGACCCGCGCGCGTCCCCGCGGATGTGAGGCTCCCTCGATGGAGGGTGAATCGCGGTCACCACGCCGGGGGCCGTTTTCTCCCCGAGAGAGACCGATAAAGGCCGGCGGAGGGTCAGGCGTGCCTTTCACACACGCCGCGGCCGCGCTCGTCTTCCAGCCGTCACGCGGCCAAGTTTGGGGAAGGCGCGAGCGTCTGGAGCGCGGCCGGCCGTGGGGATCCGGCGAGCGGGCCCGGGGATGGGGGCTCAGGGTCGGGCCGGGCCGGGCCGGGGAGCGGGGCGCAGGGCCGGGCGGGGCCGGGGAGGGGGCGCAGGGCCGGGCCGGGGAGGGGAGGAGGGGGTACGACTTTCTGCAGACTACCCGGGCCAGGCGGAGCCTGCCAGGTCGCCCAGCCCCGGCGCGGAGGCCGAGGCCGTGGAGAAGATGAAGATGGTTGGAGGGTCCGGGCCGGCCAAAGATGCATCTGTCTTTTATAGCCTGCCTAGCTTCCCTGCCCCGCTTCCCTTCCCTTCCCTTCTCTTCCCTTCCTTTCCCGTCCTTTCCCTTCCCCTCTCCTTCCTTCCCTTCTTCCTTCTCTCTTTCCTTCCCTCCCTCCTTCCTTCCTTTCTTCCTTCCTTCCTTCTTTTCTTCCTTCCCTCCCTTCCCCTCTCCTTCCTTCCCTTCTTCCTTCTCTCCTTCCTTCCCTCCCTTCCTCTCTTCCTTCCCCCTTCCCTCCTTCCTTCCCTCCTTCCCTTCTTCCCCCCTTCCCCCTTCCCCCCTTCCCTCCTTCTCTCCTTCCCCCTTCCCCCCTCCCCCCTTCCCCCTTCCCTCCTTCTCTCCTTCCCCCCTTCCTCCCTTCCCCCTTCCCCCTTCCCTCCTTCTCTCCTTCCCCCCTTCCTCCCTTCCCCCTTCCCCCTTCCCTCCTTCTCTCCTTCCCCCCTTCCTCCCTTCCCCCTTCCCCCTTCCCTCCTTCGCTCCTTCTCTCCTTCCTCCCTTCCCCCCTTCCCCCCTTCCCCCCTTCCCTCCTTCCCCCCTTCCCTCCTTCCCTCCTTTCCCCCTTCCCCCCTTCCTCTCTCTTTCGGAAGGCAGTTTCCCTGACGTCTGCAGGCCCTGGGGAAGATGGATCGCGATGGACCCGCAGGCCCCTGGCCCCTCGTGGGTCCCTCGCGCCGCCCCTCCCCCTTGGGTGGCCGGGCCCTCCTGCCCGCGCCCCTTCCCTTTCTGGGAAGTCTTTCCCGGGCTTCCCAGTGCCAGTGTTGCATCCTGCGGACTCGCTCTGCATCTTCCATGAGGTCTGGTCGTGGGGAGGGTCTCCAGTCCTCGGGGAGGACCCCTCCTCCCGCCGCCCGCCGGCTGGCCCGGGCCAGCACGATGGGTCCACGGAGTCCGCGTGGACGGCTGAGCCGGGGCTCCCGTCCGCCCGCGCGCGGCTCGGGTGGGAGAGCCTCTCCAGCGCTCTCCTGGGGCAGGGTCTGCGTGGGAGCCGGGCGCGCCGGCCGGGCCGCGGCGCGGCCTGGAAGCAACAGTGCGCCCAGGAACGCTTTCCCAGGTGGAGGCCGGCTGGGCTCCGCGGCCCGGAGGAGCAGCAGCAGGGCCGCCCCGACTCCCAGGCTGCGCCTCCGCACAGGACCGCTGTCCATTAAAACACTGTGACACCTAAACACCATCGCCAAAACAAAGGTTGCTTTTATTCACTGTAATTAAATCTAATTTGTTAATTGTCTTTTCTCTTGCAATGTTGTTTTCATCTTAAGAGGCGACATGTTATTATTTTGTCTGCTTAATAATATTATTTACAAATTAATACTGTATATTTTACATTAATGCAACACATAATTAGGTGTTTGAATTAATTTGTATCATTTCTTCAGATGAAACAGACAGCTTGTCTGCAAGATTGATTTGACAAGGAGAGGTTAAGCAGTTGTAATTTAACATCACAGTCACAGCTTATTGAAGCTACCTGGCTCTAGATTCACTGCAGACATTTTTACATAGGTGCATCTGATATTTTGTTTACAATTTCTCCAGCCACTTAATACAAAATGGATATTGACATATCAGAGGTTTCATTTTCTCTTCCCCCACTCCCAGTTCCTTTTTTCTACCTCTCCTACTCTCCTTGACTCTTTCTCCACCCCAACTTTTATTTAGGTTCTTAAGGTTACAACCAGCAGGATTGGTTGTCCTTAATGCTGTGACAAGTGACCACTAATTGGTTCTCACTTGAGCAAAGATATTACCATGCTAATATTATTATTGGTAAGAAGAGGTAATTGATAAGCCACCTGCCACTCTGGGGCGGTCACGATGATAAATGTTTCCATCAACAGGAAATCTGTGCTCTGTGTGCCACAGCCCAACGCAAACAGCATGTCAAGTGCCAATTATAAAGATGTTGCTTTCCTATTATGCTGGAGAAGGGGGAGGCGGAGGTTGGAAAAATGCATTCACAGTTATGTTTGTGGTCTTTTGAAAATATTTTATCCAAGCTCCCCCCCCTGCCACTTGAAGTTAACTTCCCCCACCCTGGGAATAAAATGTTTTACTTAAATGAACTGGTGTATAGCTCATTGCCCACCCCCACTGCATACAGTGTCTACTCAGACCTCCTTCCCATTTAAAGTGTCCGGATAAATACGCCAATAATTTTAAGAACTGGGAGCCGTGCAGCGTGTAAACTCGGCCTTCCCCGGTCCACGAGGGCTTCTTCCCGGTGTCATTGATGATTGTTCCACGGCTGCTTCTGGCACACTCCGTGAAACCTCCGCACACGCCATTGTCTTCACACTCTCCGAGGCCAGTGGGGTCGGAGCACTTTCTACCCCGACGCTGGAACTTTGTACCCGGGATGTATGCGGCCCAGGAGGGGGCTTCAGATGGCACAAATATATAATGCTGGGGATGTAAAACTTTGACTCTGGTGCCTGTGGGGAGGCTCAAGCGATTATTATTAGCTTGCATTAATAGATGCAGGCCTCAGAAGGCGAAATCAGCTATTGATAATTGCACGAAGTATACAACAGCTACTGTATCGATTGGCCTGTCCCTATTCCCCTGGCATGGGAGAGATAAGAAGAGTCGCTCTTTAGTGCAATATAATTTCTTTTGACCTATCTGCTTGCTACAGACTTATGATGAATAGCTGGAGTGGTTAAAGTCCTTTATCACGAAAGTTACCCCTTGATATAATATTGATTCTTTATAACTAGCTCCAAACACAAAAATCAAAGTGTCCACTTGACCATCATCATCATCAATATCATCACAAAGCCTCTGGAATAAAGATCAGCTGCAGACCAAAAGCGCTTTCTATAATCTTCCCGGCTAATCTTTATTTGCTGATGATGAAAAGGCAGGAGGAGGGGAATGTCATTCGGCGAGCACTGCGAGCGCGTCAGCCGTGTGTGCGGTCAGGGCGCGCGGCCTTTCCCTGCGTGGTCAGCTGGGGGACCGGCCTGGCGGGCCGCCCGGGCCCGGGGCGGAGCGGGGCGGCCGACGAGCCCACCGCGCCCAGCTGGGCGCGCGCAGAGTCCCGGGGTCTGGGCTCCGGGCGCCTGGGCGGTGAGGGGCGCGCAGGGTGGGCTCGCCTGCCCCCGGGGGCCGGGCCGCCCAGGAGGCGACATCAAAGGCTGCGCGTGCAATTCGGGTGCATTTCCCCCAATGACAGGCGCTTCCTGCCCTCCGGTTCCGCCCCGCCCCCCCGCCCGGCGGCCGGGGCGCGGGCCAGCTGCGCCCCCGCGGGCGGGCGGCGGGCGGGGCGCGGGGCCGCGGGCCAGGCCGGGGTGCGGCCCGGGCCTCCAGGCGCCCAGAGGGCCGTCGAGGCAGCTTCGGGTGCGTGGGGGGACGGGGATGGGCGCGGCGCCCGCGGTTCCGGCCTCGGGCGCCCACCGCTGCCCCAGCCCTCGTCCCGGGGGCGGCGCGGGCTGGGCCTCCGGGCGCTCCTCTCGGGGGTGGCTGTGGGCGGAGGGGCGCGCTCGGGCGGCTCCTCCCCGCGCCCGCCCGCCGCCTGCCCAGGCCGGGGCGCCCGTGCTCGGCGCCCGGTGCGCTCCTCCCCCCGGGCACCCCAGGCGGGTGGCGC
Organism: Megascapheus bottae; assembly: GCF_031878675.1. Classification (NCBI taxonomy): domain Eukaryota; kingdom Metazoa; phylum Chordata; class Mammalia; order Rodentia; family Geomyidae; genus Megascapheus; species Megascapheus bottae. Next base: position 777,580 of record NC_143527.1, read on the forward strand.
CGGCGCCGCGGGGTGGGGCACCTCCGGCCTGGGGCGGGGGTCTGGGGTCACTCTGCCCTCGGCCCGGCCGCAGCCCACCCCGCGGGCACCGCCCCGGCTGACCCGAGGCCCTAAAAGGCCCTGGTCTTCTTCATGGGCTGAGGTGCAGGAGGGAGGGCGGGGGCACAGGGCACTGCTCCTGTCCTGTGTCAACTCTGGTAGGGACCTGGTGTGGGCCGTCGTCCTGGGCCCCAGGCCATGACGACCCCCGCCCCCCAGAAAGCAGGCTCCAGTCTGGTGTCCTTGTCACCTCGTTCTTCCCCTGGTCATCATCACAAGTGTCCTTTATTTAACTAAGCCCCAAACTGCTTAGTTCAGAGAGGGAATCCTGGGGAAGGCTGGACTGGCAGAGGAGACAGGAGCTGCTTCTGTCCAGCGGTCGTGGGCTCTGCTGGACAGGGCCAGGACAGCCAAGGTGGGGGGCGGCGGGGGTGCTGGAGAAGATCAGGACAGCCAAGGGGGGGGGCTGCTGGCACCATCCAGACCCCCACCATGAGCTGAGCCAAGCACATTGAATCCACCCAAGCCCCTGGAAATAACACATGACGTCACAGAAGAAGAGATATCTGGAGCCTGGCAACACGGTTTGATTAAATACATGCATGCATGCATGCACACATACACACACAAACACATGCATGCACACATGCATACATACATACATAGATACACACATACGCATGTGCATCTACACACCGGGAACCACACTATTGACTATTCTGAGACAAAAAGATGGATTCAGAGAATCCACCTTTTCTGCTTCCTGGAAGTAGTAGGGTAGCAGAGGAGGTAGTAGAGGAAGCACCTGTGGAGGAGCTCAGATTCTGAACCTGAGGAGTCAGAGTGCCAGGCGCTTTCTTCCGGGTCTTTCTGGTTTGATGCTGGCTGCTGCAGAGAAGTTTTGCTTACTAATGCAGCCCTGGCTTTGAAGTGAGCACATTTTTGACTCGTGAGAAATTTTCTTCCTAGACTAGAATGAGCTTGAGCCACAGCTCAGTGACAGCAGCTACCCAGTGCGTGTGTCTCTGGGTTGAACCTCAGAGCCTGCCCAGTCTCCCAAAGTCCTGCAGCACGTCCTTCCTCTGTGGAAGGCCAAGGCCACATGGCAAGATAAGGTAACGCAAGTAGCCAGCTCTGAGGCACATTATCAAACGAGCCAGCATTGTAAAGTACTTCTCCAAGCCACGCTGGCCACGTCTCGGATAGAAACTCGAGGGAGGAAGTTGCAGTTATGTTCGTTTTGAAATCATCTTTCTGGGAAGAGACCACTGTGGTGTGTAGTTCAGGGACCTGGAAGGCAGGAGCATGGACGGCAAAAGCCCCGGTGGACTCAGCACAATTAGGTTAAGGCTACTTCTGAGACTGTGGGGGGCGGGCCAGCAGGGAGTGGTATGGACGCCATCACCAGCAGGTGCCTTTGCTGACATGTCAGAGCCACGTAGCCACGTGGAGGCTTTCTAGAGCCAGAAGGTGGGCAGGAGGTGTGAAGGGGGAGAGAAGGAAAAGGGAGAACGGAGGTGACCAGTGAAGTCTGGGGTGCATGGCAGTGGTTGAGCACTGTGGAGGAGAGATGGTGGCCACACGCGTGACCCATGCGAGCCTGTCTGACAGTGTCCAGAAGACTGCTCTTCCGTGGAAGCCATGACTGTTTTCTGGTGAACATGAGAAAATCGGGTCATGGTTGTCCACGGGGTGGGTGCGTAGCCTTTGGCGCTCTGGCAGGGCTCACAGTTCAGCCCTTCGTCTCCCGGCTGGCTCTGGCCAGGCGTGTGGTATTGCTCTCAACCTCACTCCTCAACAGCGGTGTCCAGGTCAGGCCACACAGGCTCATGTTGTCTGCAGTGTTCTAGAAACATTTCCTTGGCATCTGCCAGGTGGGGGCTGGGTGGGCGCAGAAGTCGGGCAGTTAGGGCAGTGGGCGGGAGCGTGCCCCTGACCACACTTGCCTTTGATTGAATTCCCCCCTGCTGCCCCTCCAGACTCCTGGGCTAATCCAGGCCAGAACCGGAGGCACACTGTGCTCTTGCGTCCACGCTCCAGTTCTCTGGGTGCCCAGGACCTGGCAGCAGAGCTGGGTCAGGGCCGGCCACCCACCCTCTCAGAGCCTTGCCTGGGTTCTTGAATGGCTCTCGTGTGTCCACCTGCATTGCTTTCACACCATTTTGAAGATGCATCCAAGTGGGAGTAGTGGGATTACAGGTGCGAGCCACTGTGCCCGGCAAGCACTTTTTCTTTTGGTTGCTGCTTTGGGTTTCGTTTCCCTTGGCTTGGCTGCACTTTGATAGGGTGCCTGCTCCTGCAGCTTCATTGCTCACCCTAACTACGCCCTTGTGATACGTCATCCACCGAAGTAGTCTCGACCTTAATTTCCCTTATTATTTTATGTTTGTTGATCTGGTGGTTTTGTTTTTTGAGGCAGGGCCTTTCACTGTGTACCAGGCTGGCGCTGGACTCACAATCCTGAGCGTGGAGGTTACAGCATGGGACCCTCAACCCAGCGTGGGGCCCGTTGGCATTCTTCGCTGAGGGAGCGCTCAGGATATGTCTCGGTTGCCCACATGGCTCCTCTGTTCTTATGATTGCAGTTACCAGAGATATTGAGTACAGTTTCTTTTTAAAAAGAGCATCCTAGGTTGCAAGCTGTCACAAGGGCTCTCACACTCACATTCTCCACATGAGCACACACCGGTCTGCGGCCCTCCTCAGAGCCCCCCTCACACTCATACCTAGCTGTGAGCTGCTCCTGCCCACAGCATCCTCGTTTGCATGCGTTGCCTCCGTGCAGGAGCCACCCAGTTCCCAGGTAGCCCCCACGTCCTACTGTCCCTGCTGAGGGTGAAGAAATAGAGTCCCTGGAGTTTGTGCAGCTAGCGCAGGGCCCATTGCTGAGGTTGTAGGGGGGAGAGGATGGAGGCAGGCCTGAAATGGAGGCTCAGCACATTCAAATGCTCAGGGCCTTCTTCCTTCCTTCTCTACCTCTCCTCTCCTTTTGTCTTCCTTTTCTTCCTCCCTTCCGCCCCCTGTCTCTCCCTTTCCCTGCCCCTTTCTCATCCCCTCCCCTTTCTCTTTCCCTTCCCTTCCGGCCCCTTGCTTGTGTGAAGCACACTCTTTATCACAGAGCTCCACCCCCAGACTTTGATTTCTCCATTTAAAGAGCGAAAATTCAAAGTAAGGAACGTTGTGGGAATGATTTACATGGGATTAGGATATGGCAGAGCCACACTGAGGTGTGGTCCTCACCTGGACTCGGCAGGGGGGTCAGTAGTAGAGGCACTGGCAGAAGAGAGGCAGGGTGTGGTGGGGGGGCAAACAGAGGCTCAGCTGTGGTTACTGGCACAGACACAGGTGAGCATCTTCCTGGGCGTGGTCACCTGCTGATGGGTCAGCACTCAGAGGACCCTCTGCCCCTGGGGCAGAGCCAGCAGGGCAGGGCCACAGCTGCATGTCACCTCCGCGGGACGAGGCTTCACAGGACACAGGACCCCCATGTCTCTCTGTACATGGCGGAGCTTTGTGGCGGGCTGGGTAGAGAGCTGTCTGGTGGGATTGGCGGGAGGCCTCTCCAGCCATGTTTCTCTTCTGTTTTTCTCTAATGTCTCCCGACAGCCCTTTCACTAGGGGTGAAACAAAATGGCAGCACTCATATCGACCTTCTGTTTTCTGCCAGAGAAGGGGGGACAGAGTGTCTTTCCTCAGACGTGTGGACACATCCCAGCTTTCTGACTGTCCACATGTGCTTAAACATCACAAGCTGGGGAGGGGGTGCTGTTCTAACAGTGTCTTTGCCACAGTACTCATCCAAGTCAGCAATTAGTCAACCTTTGAGTCTGTTTATAGACAGAGGCTAAGGCTAGAGGGGGAAGACACCTCAGCCCCTCGGCAGAGACAAGGGGAGACTCAGCTCTAGAAACCCCTCTCTGCGTGTTTTCCCATTTGATGTATATAACCACGTGTGAATTTAGGAATTATTTTCTGCTCATAAATGTGCTGTCTCCCATGTCTATGGAAACTTGATGCGTGTGTGTGTGTGTGTGTGCGTGTGTGATCTTTTTCTGGTATTCTGACAGTCATGAGATTACAAATGCTGACTGTAACTGCAGGTTGTAATTTTATTACATATACCTGCAGGTTGCAAGAACTGAGGGGAACGAATTACCCTGACCATGTTTTCTAAACGGGGATGACTTGATCCCTTTGCTTTGAGCGTGCTAGTAAAAACGGCAGAAGGTGAGCATTATGAATTAGGAAAGTGCTCACATTGCATTGGTACCGCAATACTCTGAATTCCCAGAAGACCTGGTAAAGGCTTTGCAGTTGGGAGTCTGACTGACATCTGGGGGAGGGGGTGGTGGAGGTGGTCTTCTCTGGCTCAGCATCCACTGTCGAGATGAAGGAGCAGGAAGTGGAAGTGGCCATTTCCCCCTTGCTTTTCTAAAAGAAAGTCAAACCACAAATTCACAAAGTCACCCACAAGAGAGAATTCATTGGTAATTACCCCTTTACAATTCTGCACAACTCTCTCCATCTAGATCCTAGCAACCTTCCGCGCCCCTCCCCCACCTTCTACTTTCTTTCTATTAGGATGGTTTGGGGATGGTCTCTCAAGTGCCTAGGTTCAAGGGAACCCTCCAGCTCCCAGGTCTGAACGGTGCCTGGCTCTGCCAGTGGTTTCCCACCAGGAGGCACTGAGTGATGTGGCTGGTTTTCAGGTTGAACCACTTGCTTCTGTGACTTAGTAGAGGAACCTCCAGTGCTCCCCCAAATGGCAAATGTAGAAAAGCCCACCAGACAGAGAATGGGAAGAGAAGTAGGACATGGCTCCAAAGAAAATCCCACCAGGCAGGTAATTGTGCCCACCAGGTGCTAGTGAAAGCCTGCTGGTGAGCATCTGACGGCCTAAGGCCCCCCCCCACTCCATCACATACTCAGGTTCCTGGGGAGAAATCTGCCAGCCTCTGTCAGCATAGGCTGTAGGGTCTACTGTCCCACTGGGTTTATCTTTGAAACTGTTGAAGGCATTTTAAAGATACATGTGTGTCATGCTGAAACGGAGCTCACATTGGAAGTAACTATCTTGATGAGCAGAACATGAGATCAGCCCCCCACCAAGCCAGGCCTAAGGCAGAGGTGTGCAGAAGTCCAGGCCCAGGGGCTGTGCTCAGACCCGGCCCTGAAATCTCCTGCAGTAAACAAGCCCCTGGTTGGTGTGAGCAGCCTTTCCCAAAGAAGCAGGCAACGTGTGAATTTACCACTGAGCTCTAGTGGGAGGTGGGGTGGGTGGCGGAGACAACGGGAAGGCCTGGGATTTGTCTGTGGAGGACGCCTGCCTGCCCACAGCTGCAGTGCTCTGTCTTCACCACGGGACTCCAGAGCCCGGGGACAGGAGGCTCAGTGCGAGAGTGTGCCATGTGTGAGTGTGTGCCGTGCGTGAGTGCATGTGTTCAAGTGCACTGTGAGTGTGAGTGCGTGTGTGTGAGTAGGAGTACACGCATGAATGAGCACAATTGCACGTATATTCACACAGGTGTGAATACGTGCACCAGATATGCGTGTGCACACACACTGAGTATGTGCATGTGTGTGGGCAGGAGTGCGCATGTGCATGAATGTGAGAGTGCTTGTGCATGAACAAGGTACCGTGTGTGAGCACATGTGTGAGTGTGAGCACGTGTGAATGCATGTGTGGAAGGGAGCACGTGTGTGAGCTGGTACACTGTGTGAGTGCATGCGTGTGAACATGTGCCCCCTGTGAGAGTGTCTGTGGATGTGTGTGTGCTCACAGAGGTGTGTTGTGACCACGAAGGTGCTGGTAGGTTTGAAATCAAGGGCCTGGGGTCTCCTCAGGGTGCAGGGTTCCTCCTGTGGTAAGCTGAGACCTGGCGTCGGGTCCCCATACCAGGAGAAATAATAAGAAAATTAGCTATAAAGTAGGTCCATGGAAAACCCTAACGTGTGCTATTATGAGCGGAGGTGAGCTATAAAGATGGTATACAGAGGGACTACAGTTACACAGGTCAGGTAGCTACAGTTACACAGGTCAGGTAATGAGTACTTTTCCTTTTGGACACCCCCGGCTCTCTCTCTCCCAGTTCTCCCTCCACCCCTGCCCACACCACCACTGCATTTGTTCACCCCTTGTTCCTCCATTTTTGTGCCTTCCCTTGCATTCCCAAAGACGGTAAATGAACAAACAAAAAAAAAAAAGGAAAGAAAATAAAAACAGCAAAGAATACAACCTCTCATTTTCATTTCCTGGGGTTCGCTTTGATAACTGGTATTTTTATGATCAGATGCCTCTGTGCTCTTCTCCTGAGAGCACCCATCCTCCTTTTTTTCTTGTGGTGATTGTCGAGGGTCCTGTATAATTTACCATGTCTCAGTGTATATTGTAGATGTAGCCTCACCTATGAGGAGAACATCTGCCTTTTGTCTCTCCGCACTTGGCTTCCCTCACTTACCATGGTTTTTTCTAGGTCTATGTAATCTTCTTCATCTTTCTCATCCTGTTGTGTCTAGGTACCACGTTTTTTGGGGTCCATTCCTGCACCGTAGGTCACCTGGGCTGTTTCCACCGCTTGGCTGTGGTGAATGGTGCAGCAGTGCGTGTGGAGTGCAGGTGTCTTGATGGTGCAGGGGTCTTGATGGTGCAGTTCTAGGGGGGGCTCTGGAGAGGCGAGGCTGGGTCATAGGAAGGTCTATGTTTAGGTGACGAGGGACCCCGAATGGCTGTCCAGAGGGACTGCCCTACCTTACCTCCCCACCAGTGGCCTGGCACCCTCCTTTCCGGGGTCCCCACCAACATCTGTTTTTCTTTGAATTAGCAATGCTGGCCAGTCTAACTGGGTGAGATGGAATCTCAGAGTTGCTTGCTGGCCAGGGAGGAAGAGCGTTTCCTCGTGTGCTTCTCGGCCATGTTTAGGAGATGAACTCATGTGAATGGTGGGAGAATAGACAGCAGCTTCTACCCTGAGTGCTGGGATGGCACTTCCTGTCTGCAAGGATTTCTCTTCAGTTTCATCATGCCTGTGAAGCTCCCCTGTGCCACGTGCCACCAACCCGGAGGTGGGAGGCAGTGTCGATGGCAGGAGCTGTGTCCCGTGCGTGCTGTTCAAACCTGGCGGTCACTCGCACCGGTTCACCAAAACACCATCATCTCCAGAATTCTAGTAAGAATCTCCGGAAAACGCCAAAGGAAGAGGGCGTTTCTTCCCAGGTGCTTGGAAGGAGCTGAATGCATGAAATCAGCACAGTGCAGCAGTCAGTAGGCCACGACGGCTATTCCAGACAGCAGCGACTGGCTTGCCCAGAGGAGCACTCGGGGCTGTCCCTGCCACACCACAGGAGGGAGTCACGCTGCCTCCCTTCTGCATTGCTCCCCTCCCAACTGTAAGACTTGGTTTTTCCAAAACAACAATGAAGTTGGACTGTTTAAAATAACAGACTAATTTCTCTGCTTCCCCATCCATCTATCTAACTCTGAATAGGGCTTTGCTGATGGAAATAAAAGATGCCTGTTATTGAAGCTTCTTCAGACTTTGAGTTAAACTTAATATTGCTCACATGGTTTAAAAGAAAAAAACAGTTTTCTTAACATTTTGACCGTGGAGGAGTTTAAACTCAGGTTGGGTGGCCGGCTCGGCCAGCTGGCCCACGCCCGCCATACCTCTTCAGGTTGCCGCCCTGGCCCCAGCAGGCTGGGGTCACAGGTGTGGGCCACATCCACGGGCTGAAGGGTTTTGATGATGAGACCAATTCCTGAAGCACATGAAAGACCTTTCCATGGTCATTAGTCACTGTGGAGACATGCAAAAACAGTGACCCAGGAGTGAAGGCTGCACGGGCCAGTCCTCGGTGGTGGGGTGGCCCACAAGAGGAGGGATATAGCTAATACACCAACATTATTATTATTATTATTTACCAACACTATTTTTAAGCTAGTCTTAACCACTTAACAAAAAGCATACTGCTAATTAAAAAACAGGGCCAACTTGGAACTTTTTATGAAAGGCAAATTTCATTAGCTAATATTTTCTGTAGGGTATAAACCCTTGCAATTCACTTTTTGGATGATTTCTGCAGTCTTGGAACTTTTGAAAGGCAAGTAAGTAGCCTTTAATCAGGGGAAGATGCTAAAGGAAGCAGACAGATGAAGGATGGCTAACCGACGGGCGCAGGTACGTACACAGCCCCTCCTTTGTCTCCAAAGCAGTGTTGCGAAATACACTTCCAAAATCATAAACAGTGCCCACATACACCAAGACGGGCAGTAGCCGGGCACTCAGGCACGCGTTCCAGGTTTACATGGAAGATCAGAAGAACTGTGTTGACTCTGCCTGAGCTTCTGCCTGGTCAGGTGGCTCATCCTTTTAATAACCTTGTCCTGTTGGATTCACTTTTTTTGTTTTAATTTTAAAATGAAGCAGCTTGAAAAATTCATAAATAGAATTTATAAAATAAAAATCCCTTAAACTTCATACTGCATTAGCATTGCTTTTCGGATGCTCTGCTTCAACAAAATTTATATTTAAGTTCTGAGTTATCTCAAGTGCACGTGCATGCATGCGGACACATTCACACACACACACACACACACACACACACACACACACACTGTACTTAGATAATTACTTTAAAAATAATTGTGGTGATAACTAATTACAGGCCCCTGTGCTAGGCTTTTCCAGGTGGATCTGGTTTTTCATTGTTGCCTCTTAATTGTACTCACCGCTCCCACTGCTGCCTGTGGCCCCACGCGTGCCGTCAGGCCCCACGCCTGCTTCTTGCTGCGACTGTCATTGTAATTCATATTGGAATTAGTTGGAATTGTTTTCTCCTAATCACATGATGCTCACATTTTACAAGGACTTTATAAACACAAACATATTAACTACTCATACTCTACCTTAGACACACATTTTAGTTATATCAGTGTAGAGAGATAATTTAGTTCCTATTATTTTGTCACAATGTACCAATTTCAAGGAGAATGAACATGATATCACATGGTGATTCTTTTTAATCCCACCAAACCTTAGATGTGTTTGCAGTGAGAATCAGCCTATGACTTTTTAAACCCCGTTTTTGCTTCTTTAAGGTAGTTTTCCTCGATTTTTTGCTCATGTGTCCCCTTTATTTCAGTCTCCGCATTTCACGTGTGGGGTGTTGGGTCAGCTGTGGCGTACATAACTAAAATGAAAATGTCAGTGGCTTTGGAGAACAGAGGGAGAGCAAGCTCTCTGGCCAGGGAGGCAGCTGGCCGCCCCTCGCAGCTCCACTTGGGCTCTCCCAGCGCCGAGGGCACGGGCCGTGGACCTGCCCAGGGGCCGCTCCTGCCCGTGGTGGCTGCCTTCCAGTTCGTGTGCAGGGAAGACCCCGTGCCTGGGCACACAGCACTGACGGTAAGTCGTTTCCCAGGCCTTGCTGCAGCCACAGGCACCGTCTCCCCGCTGGGTGCCCCGCGAGCAGTCTGGTGCCTCCAGGCCCACATCTGGTGCTGGAGGGGCTCAGCTCCAGTTCTGTTCACACACCTCCTGCCAGGACCCTGGCTGTGTCTCTGTCTGGAAAACAAGCACTTCTCATGGGGGAGAGCGTGGCCTTCCATGACTACATCTAGGCATATCTAGGGTGCTCAGAGCTGCCAAAAGGCTGTGCCCTCCTGGCTGTTAGAAGTGAGGTGGGCCCTGCTCACGTGGGCGCCAGTCACCAGAGCCAAGAGGTGGAGGAAACCATCTCCTCCATTACGTGAAAACATGGCAGCTGAGGGGCTCTGAGCACAAAGGATCGATTTCCATGTGGAGAACTGGGTAAAGCCTTTTAAAAGTATTTATCCTATGCTTTCCTTTAGAGATCAAAGCACATTTATTCTTGGTCGTTGTGAGGACATTCAGAGTAAATATGCTACCTTTATAATTATCAGGAGATGGTTAACACATCATTGCGCTCGACAACATTTGACTCAGTGAGAAGATAATTGTGCTTACTTAAAGCATTTTAATTGGAAAGTAAGTCCTGGAACCGTGGGTAGTGTGTGACACGTGGCTGTCTACCTTCACCGTGGAAGGCTAAGTGGGTTCCTCACCAAATCCCCCCCACCCCACTGTGTGTCTGCCCACCATTTTTACAGTGGGCTGAGAACCCAGAATTGAGCCCCAGCGGTATTCAGGTGAGCGCTGTTGCCGGACGTGCAGACAAGTTCAATCCCTTTCTGGGAGGATTGGGGTGCCAGGGCCTCATGTTTGCCAGGAAACTACTAAACCATTTGAGCCAGGCTTCAGGCCCTGCGTTTTGTGGATTATTTGGGGGCGGGATTTGATCTCTGCTGAGAGTGTGCCTGAGCCCTGATCGGGTGGTTTTAGGCGTTCTGTCGTGTGCTGCTGTGTCCTGCCTCCTTTCTATGAGGACAGAATGACTTTTCTGGGATTTTCTGGGATGATAGTCCTTGTCTCTGCTGTCCTCATAGCTCACGGTGACACACCTGCACCACTGTGTCCACTTTGACTGGAGAAGAGTTTCGAAGTTTTTCTGCCCAGGCTGGCCTCTGACGTCCATCTTCCTGAGCTCAGCTTCCCAAGTAGCCCTGCCACAGGCCCTGTGACCGGCCCTGAGACAGGCCCTGCGACAGGCCCTGCTGCGACCAGCCCTGAGACAGGCCCTGCGACCAGCATGAGCCGCCAGTGTGCCGCTCGGTCTCCAGTTTAAAGCTAGGCTCTTCCTGCCGGATTGGCTGAACAAACACTTAAATGATTAGTTAGGGGGAGCATAACAAAAATAGCCCATTTTTCGGGACTGGCCAGGGTCTAGAAATGCCTGCAGCCTCCGCTGCATCTACGAGTGTGTGTCCTTTGGGCAAAGCTGGAGCCAGACACTGCTCACAGGTCAGCTGCACAACCGTTTGGTGGAGACTCCCTCCAGTCTCTGCTTGGGGCTCTGGACATGAGGAGACCTGAGCTGGGGGTGGCCTGGCTTTCTGTTGTCTTTAGATATGTAGCTGGCTTTCTGTTGTCTTTAGATAGGTATCTGGGTTGGGCCAGGGGGTGGTTCGGGGTTTCAGGAAGTAGAGGGCTGTGTCTCCTCATGTGGTTTGGATAGTTGATTCACACAAGGGCCAAGTGGTATATGCTGCCTGCTGGGCATGCTGGCCCCAGGACCCTGGCTGACATCCCTGGCGCTCGCCACCGCGCCCCAGGGCTGGTGTGCAGAGCAGGACTTTGTCCTCCCTGTCAGAGGCTGCAGGTCCTGCATGTACCACCCAGCCAGCATCCAGCTGTGACTCCTCTTTGTCATAATCCCCCCAGACCATGGTAGAAAGGACATCTATGGGCAAAAATTACAAGATTTTGCAAGGAGGGACCATGGCTTCACTCTTGACTTGAGAACTGTCCAAGAAGCTAGAGGGAATTCCTCCTTTGTGAGGCTCCTGTCCCCCAGCCCCACGCAGAGTGATGTTGGCTCTCAGGAGTCGTGTCTCTAACCCAGCATGTGACAGAAAATGACCTTTCCTCACAGCCCTCTGCTCGACTCCACCCACTCTGTGAGGTCTCACAACTCCGCGGGGGCTCCCGCCATTTCTGTCACCAGCTTGGCAGCATGTGCTTACTGGCTGGATTTGGAGAGGGGCATTTCCTTGGGCCTGTGGCCATTCCAAGAAAGAGAGCCATGCCATGTCAGTGGACGCTCAGCATCTTCGCCATGTGGCCTGGAGCCTCTGCCTTGTCTGGAGTGGCCGTGGATTAGAAACGTGCCTCCCAGGGCCGGGGACTGCCTCTCGGGGAGGCCTCCCGCACCCAGACTTGGCTCTGTAGCTCATCCATGACCCACTCGTTGCAGATGGGGCCCGTGGCACTGCACAGCAGGTAACACCCTGCAGGTCCTCTTTCCGTCCTCTGGCCTCCAGATGCTGCTTTCCTGTCTCTCGTGGCGTGGGCTCAGCGGGGGCTGCCTGCCGGCTCCCAGCATGGGAAATGTTGCCATCAACCCACCAGATAGAGCTTTTTTCTTTTAGGGTTGGAAGAGAGCAGGCAAACATGTAAGTTCTCCATGCAAAGGCCGTCTCAGTGGCATCTTGGTGGCTTTGCAAAGACTTCCGGCCGTCAGGTGCTCTGCAGTTCTGCAGGTGTGGCACAGAGCACCTCTGCCTGTGACGATTCACAGAGTGGGTGACAGGCCCGACCCTGAGCAGGTAGTCTTTGTGGCTGGGACCCGAGCCTATGGGGCTGGTGAAAGACAATTTCTGGAAACAGAATTTGGCTTGTGAGACCTGAGGGCTGTCACCCGTCTGTCCACGTCAGACCTAGTGTTACAGGACAAGGTAGCTCCTCTCCGCTGCCATTGCAAGGACAGGTAGGACACAGTACAGTGCAGCAACCATCCACAGCATGCATGGGGTTTGGGGTGCAGAAACCATTTCCACGCATTCTTGATGTTTGCGTGTGGTTCAGGTAGTATTTTAATTCCGCATATAACTGAGGATAATTTTTTTTGTCCTCCAGATTTTTTTTTTTATAACCAGAGGGCTAGGCTACTAAAAGCTCATGGGCCCGAGACATCCACAGAAAGGCCTCTATTCTGCAGGCTGGTGGAGTCTTGGCCCAGCCCTCCCCGGGGCAATGTGGCCTCTCCAGATACATCTTGAGTGTATCCTCATGACAATGGCAAATCTGCCACTTACACCAAGTGTGAGACCTGGACACTGTAGCCAGGGCAGGCCAGCTTCTCCGCTGTGCTAGCAGAAGTCTCTCCTCAGGATGTGGCCAGCCAGAGTGGCCACTTCTGTCTCCTACACAGCCCCAGTTCCTGTGTGGCCTCCAGCTGAGGCATCGATTAACGAATCATGCAGGAGTCCGAGGATGCTCATTCTCACCACTGGCCAAGTGAGAACAATTCAGCAAAACCAGGGAAAACAAAGGTCATCTAGAAGATGCTCTTTGGGGGTTAGAGTCATGAATTGAGGCAGAGCTTTGTCCTGTGAGGTGTGCGGGCTGGGTGGTGGCTTGGAGGTCTGCAGACACAAGCTGGGAGCCCATTAAAGGACAAACCCTGCCCTGTGCCTTGCCCTGTCCCATCGGTGGAGGTGTGGGGCCCATTTGCTGCTATTTGGCTTCATAATTCAGCCTCGCACAGCACAGGACAGAAGCAGGGTTTTTATAGGTCAGACTGAGTTTAGTGTTTTTCCTATAAAATAATTTCCACAAATTTAGCTCCAGGCTCTCCTTCTCTGTCTGATATAGGAGCTCTGACTCAGAATTCATTTTTTTGATATCCATAAAATGCACAGTCTTGTGATCAACAAAACCCTTCTGGTATTGCTTCTGTCATTAGCTGCCTGCCTTTCCAGACCTCCCTCCCTCCCTCCCTCTCTCCCTTCCTCCCTTCCTCTCTTCCTCTCTCCCTCTCTTCCTCTCTTCCTTATTGTTCTGAGGATTGAGCTAATAGTAAGAAATAATAACAAGATTAGAGCATTTATATTATAAATACAATATAATATATATTTATGGTCTCTTCCCAAGATTGTCTTTGATTCTATTCCTTTTTTCAAATACACTTGCTAAACTTTAGTAAGCTAGAGAAAAATCACATATTAAAATTATTATTATTATTATTTATTATTATGTTTTTGCCAGTCCTAAGGGTTGAACTCAGGGCCTGGGCACTCTTCTTGAGGCAGAGTGCCATTTCTGGCTTTTTTTCTGTGTATGTGGTACTGAGGAATTGAACCCAGGACTTTGTGCATGCTAGACAAGCACTCTACCACTAGGCCATGCTCCCGCCTGCTCCCAAATTAATTTTTAGAAGACTTAATGATTATGGGAAGGTATGATATTTCTCTTTAAAAAGTGTTGCTCGTTTTCTATAACTATTCACTGGATTCCCCAGTCTCTCGAGATACCGAGGAGAGCTAACAGAGATCACCATATCTGGGAGGCCAGAGCTGGCTGGGCCCATCGCTCCCGTCGCAGGCCGGCTCCCGTTGCAGGCCGGCTGGCTGTGTTTCCTGGGGACCTCCTATGGGCAGAAGCATTTGGCACAATTCAAAAGTAACTTTTGCATTGCAAGATGAACATATAAATGAGAAGAAAATCAAATAGAAGGGTATGTAGACCTCATCAGTGCGAAGGATTCAAAAATGACTTCATTACTGGGCCAGGGAAGGCGTGCCCACATTTGTGCCCGCATTCTCACAGATAAATAGTTGTCCTCTTGCTTGTCTACAAAGTAACTTGAAAACCGAACAAACAAACAGGTCACCTCGGTGGGTGCTGTGGTAAGAGCACTGGTCTGTTTCTGTAGCGATGCAGCCCTGGTGCTGATCCTCTGGCCAGGTTTTCCGTGCTGGAGTGGTTTCTTCTGAAAGAAGATTAATTGTCCAATGGTTACCCCTTGGGTTGGCCTGGACATTGTTCTGGGGTTGTGCTTCAGTCCTCGTCGTTAAAGAAAGAAGTCCTCTGCAACCACGTTATTAATGTGATAAACAGAAATGCTGGCTAATAACCAGATGATTTTCAGAACTTCGGTCCCTCCAGCTGCTAATCTTCACTGTGATTAAGGAGGTAACCCTAATGCACATTATTCCTAACGACACCACCAAGCAGACTTAACGCATTCGCCGCCCAGGCTACAGAGAGGAGGCGGTGAAGGGTATCAGCAATCTCAGCCACAATTGAGGAATTGGCCCATCCGCCACACAACAAAAGTGGTACAAAAGAATTACACCCTCGCTAAAGTCTATTTCCTCGTATAATCACACAAAATGATTTTTCTTAAATATGATAATAAATCACAGCAAAAAATCAATGTGGCAGGGCCCAACTGCTATGGCCTGATAACACATCAATCAATATTTAGTATTTGGATTTTAATTAATACATAGCTGTGCAGAGGCTTTTTAGGAGAGAAATATTTCCTTAGATAAAAAATCCAGGACAGTTAGCATGCAAAAGTTGTTGATCATATCTGTCATTGATCAATCTGCTGGGGTCATGATTAAAAACCCCTGGAAATATCAGACAAGAGGGTGAAACAGCCGGCCCCAGAGAGGTGGCGTGTGCTTTCCACGGGGGAGGGCAGAGCTGCCTCAGCGGGGTCGTTCAGGAAGATGCGTCTGGAACTTAGAGCTTGTGCAGACCACACTAGCTGGAATCAGACAATTTCAAATGAACGTGCCTAGCCACCAGTGTTGTTTTCTGCCCCTCGCCATAATTGCAGCTTTGCATGTGAGAGTTTTCCCTTGATGGGACAGTATTTAAAAATAATTTTAATGCTAGGGGATTTACATTGATTTCAGGGATTGTTTGGGAAGGTCTTACATTTCCTTGATGCATGAATGCTGTGGTTATTAAAACGGCAACTAAGTCGCTGGGGGGAGAATCCCTCTCCAGACCTCTGAATGGGATGTGCCTCTGTTTGGCTCAAAATGGTTTCCTTAGTATCCAGGGATGGCTGCAGCCCTCACTGCAGCATCTCCAGCTTCCTGCCTCTGAGTGTGTAAACCAGCTCCAGGAAGGGGTTGGAGGACAATTCTCTCTGTTCCACACCCTTGAGAGGCACCAGGCATTTTTGTGGAAAATTTACCTTGCTTTATCAGCTCACACGAAGGCAAGCAGAAAAGATGGAGAACTTGCTTTTGGACTTTTGGGGATGAGAATAAAGGAAGACCACTTGTCTGCTTGGCAGCTCTCGGACTTCTTCCTCCCCACCTCCTGGCTCTCCTCCTCCTCTGGAGTCCTCTCCTGCTTCCCCGCGTACAGGTTGTCCCTGGGTAGAGCTTTCTCCGCTCAGTGCTGTCCAGTCCTCTCAGCTCACAGTCCAGCAGAATTTTGCAGAGTGGTGGCGTCAGGCTGGATCTTCCGGGCAGAGTGGGCTGTTGTCCCCAGGTCTGGCGAGTCCTGCTTCCCACATCTCACAGCAGCCAGGGTTCAGGCTGTGAAAGCGGATGTCAGTGGGAGCTCGTGGGAGAGATGCTGGGCGGGGCCCTGGTCTGTGTCCTGTGGCCATGAGTCCAATGGCGGGAAGCAAGTGTTCTGGACACAGTCCCTGAGGGGTGAGAAAGGTGCTGACAAGTCCTTGATTTCTGGTTCCCAGGCACAGGTTACTCCCCACAGACATTCCAGTGAGTGTGTGACGAGAACTCTGCTCCAGGACTCCTGGGTAGAGTGCGAGACTTGTCTGCAGCAGAGAACTCAGCCCCCAGGGCTCTTCTCTCCATGCAAGTTAGAGAAGCAGACATGAGCTGTCTAGGGACTCTCGTAATTCTCGCTAAACCAGAGAAGCTGCCTGAGTTTCAAGTCACTTCCAATGCTAGCCGCCTCCTGGGGCTCCAGAGGCTCTGGGTTAGGTCCAGAGGCTGGGATGACAGGCTCCAGTGCGACTGTCATTGTGGGAAAGCAGGGGCTTTGGCCCTCGAGGCCTCTTCACTTGGGGAGTTCTGGGTTGGGGAATTGGGGGCTCTGACATTGGGGGCTAAAGACATTCTGAGGTTTTGATCAAATAATTCCATCTCTAGGACTTTAACCTAAGTACATAATCAGATATTTATGTATCAAGAGTCTTTGCATTAAAGCCATGACAAGCACCCCCACCCCAGCAGTGAAAGACCACTGAGAAGTGGAAGAGAGTTTACATTTGCTAGGAAGCTCTGTCATCAAAGATGATTCTGCTTGAAAGAGCATTTCTTAGTGCTGCTAAACCTGAAGGATAAAAAATGTCAGAAATATTAGAAAATCTTTTTCCTTCTGTGTTTAAAAAAACGCGGGTTATAATGTTCTATTACAAGAAGAAATAGGAGAGAATATTCTTGCGAGTCACGGGTAGAATAGGCGCCTTGCGTTAGCATTCTGGGCAAACACATAATTTGATCAACGCTGAGACTCAGCTAGGCCTGGCATGAGGAACGGAAGGCCACGGCCCCTGCTTTGCCTGGTTTCCCCTCTGTTATGGGACCCAGAGGTTTGCACTTTCTTGGGGCCAATGCTTTCACTAATGGGTGTATGGCACTGGCTGTGTGGTGCTGCACCAGACATTTTTAGGGTCTCTTCCAGCCTACAGATCACAACAGAGATGTCCAGTTCTATTCGCACAGCGGCTGCGTCCCCGGTGTGGCCGCGAGGAGGGCTGAGTGAGGACGCGCTGGCTCAGTGTGCTCAGACACTGGGCTGCGGAGCGACAGCCCTGGTTCCCTCATGTCTCTCCGCGGGTTTTGGGTCCAGGTGCCTGGACCAGTGGTCAGCAGGATGGCGATGGAAGGTCCGAGGAGAAGGGAAGAACAAAGGTTCTTTGTTTTAGAGGAGATTTGAGGTTTTTCAATAATTAAATTCAAAGAAAATTCATTGTTGGAGTGAGATTTTTACCAGTGGAATGTAAAGCAGTAGGAAGCACTTATTTTTATTTTTATTTATTTATTTACTTATTTTTGGTGGGTCATGGGGCTTGAACTCTGGGCCTGGGCGCTGACCCTGAGCTCTTCAGCTCAAGGCTACCACCCTACCCTTGATCCAAGCCCCACTTCCCATTTTCTCGAGGTTCATTGGAGATCAGAGTCTCAGGTCCTTTTGTGCCCGGGCTGGCTGTGAACCTTGGTCCTCAGATCTCAGCCTCCCGAGGAGCTGGGATGACAGGCATGAGCCACGGCGCCTGGTTCTTATTTTTGCAAAGAAGCTGCAGCACATAGGGTGAGGAAGACACGTGGGGACAGCTCTCCAGCGGCTGTGACGCTGGAGCTGTGAGGCTTCCTGGTGTCCCCTAATGCTTGTTGGGGCCTGATGTCCACCGAGTGTCCCTCGTTCTTTCTTCTGCCTCCATATCCAGCTCCCATGCCATGCTCAGTTTGCTGTGGAGCAAACTCAGTGCTGGCTGAGTCACAGCTTGGAGACTGAAGACCACCACAGCCCCCCAGCCCTCAGGGTCCCAGCAAGGATTCCAGCACCGTGGACAGGCTCTTGAGCGGAACTGTTTAGCTGACAGCCCCTCTGTGGCAGAAGATGGAGGCAGAGCCACACGGATTTCAGGGCACTGGTGGCAGTACTTGGTCTTAGGGGACGTCTAGGTGTAATGCTTTCCAATCTTCACTCCCCTGCCACCCTGTAAGACCCCGGAGGCATGTCCTAAGAATCTGCTGAATGGCAGCTGTGGCAAAGGTGGCATTGCCCGGGAGTCACAGATAGGAGAGCTTCTCAGTGCCCTCCACACAGCATGGCTACAATGCTCATGGTGTCCCCAGCACTAGACACACAGCTGAATCAATGCTCCACACAAGAGCCCTTCACATCACTCTCTTCTTGAGAACTTGCTTCCTGAATCAGAGGCATGCCAGAGACATTTGAATTTTCTGAAGGGTCAGTTTTTAAATCTCTAACAAAGAGGCCATAAGGGTTTTCCTGAGGAAGAGCCTCTGCCTGGATTCCAGTGTAAGAGGACACAGGAGGTTGGGGCCACGGGAGATGGGGCCACGGGAGATGGGTTGTTCACATGGTCCAGGAGAGGCTGGAGTGTGGTCGGTCCTGGGCAGTCATCTTCTGGGCAGCCTTGTAACGTGAATGAAAAGGTGGCAGAGGTGAGTGTAGACCCTGGGCAGTGCTGAGAGCTCTCAGCCGTGTGTGTACAGCAGCTAGATGTGGAGAAGGAAGGGTTGAAGACAGGCCTGGAAATGCAAAGGAGAGGGCAGGGACATTCAGCTTAGTCTTGCCACGAGTGGAAAGACCAGAGCAGCAGCTCGGGGTAGTCTCGGGTGTGGCTGGGAGGTAGGGCTGGACTCTAGAGCCCGCTGGGCTGGGACCTCCTGCCTCGCTGATGGTGGTGATGGCGACTCCCCACTCCCAGGCCCCTGCTGGGGCCCCTGTGACCACACGTGACCGGGGACAGGGGCCTTGGTAAGGGCCTTCAACTCAGGAGGGATGCTCCCAAGAAGACACAGCCCTCCTCGCGTCCTCTGCACAGGCTGTGGTAGCACAGGGCCTCATGCCTGGACCTGGGCACAAGACCATCTTCTTCCCCATAGTGTGACCTCAGGGAAGGTAGCTAGGCATCAAAACCAACTACAGAGTGTTATCTAACCAGCTGACCAGGAATGGCTGTGAAGGGCGGTAAGCACCGCGGGATTGTGTGGAAGGGACGGGCCTTGGCTTTCCTGGGGTGCTGTGGGGGTGAGGGGTGGGGTTACCACCTGGGCTGACAATGTTCCAGCCCGGGGGGGGGGTTTCACAGCACTACTTGTCTCTCTTTGTGCCCTCATCTGGTGTCCACGCCGGCAGAGCTGTGGTCACCCTGAAGACAGCCTCTCCCTTGCAGGTGACCTCTGCCAGAGGCCTCCAGCAGCAGGACAGGTGGCCGCCTGCTTGCAGCTGCCTGCTGAGGCTGTGGCTGAGGCTGGAACAGGACAGCTGCTGGGTTGGGCTGTGGCAGAGTGGAGCTCAGCTCTGTCGGGGAAAGGCGGCTGGTGCGGTCTGTGCCTGGACCCGTGCTGCTGCTCTGAATTTGCTGGTGGGCCTCTGACCTATGGCTTCTCCGTGGCTGGCCCGTGCTTGCTGATTTGCTCTGTGGTTCCGTCGTCATGTTTCTGACGGTCAAGGAAACTGTTGGTTCATTTCTGGAGCTGGATGACCGGCAGATGCCCGCAGGGGCTGGGAGGCTGAGGCCTTTAGCCAGCTTAATGTGAATTGTGCCCCATGCTGAATGAAACACTCTCTCTACATTAGTAAATCATGTATTTTTTCCATTATTGGGTCTCTCGGGAGTGTGTGTACTCAATGCTTGTCTGTTTACCGCAAAGGAACATTGTCCCCTACTGAGAGGAAAGCAGCAAGTTATGGTGCTTACCTGCTCGCAAACAGGGAAGCCGAGTCACTCCGGACCCATGGCGGCGTTTCACAGTCATTGTTTCTGAAACTCGAGGTCTGTTGTTCTCCTTTCATCTCGTGACAGCAGCAGCTGAGCAGACCCCTGGTCAGTTCTGTTGGCACTTATTTGAGGCTGTGAGGCTTTAAAGAGGGTTAGGGTGGAGGCCACTGGAAGCCATGTCCACCCCTCCCATACTGGTGCTGGCTTTTCTGATCCACGTGTGCACTTTCCTGCCTGCATGTCCCTCCTGTGCCTGGAGGGGCATCCATCAAGACGGTGTCCTCCTCCCCTCTGCCATGAATCCCTCTACAGATTGAGCCTCCCACACCCAGCAGGTCTATGTATTCATTCCCCAGGTAATCAGAGGCCCAGATAAAATAAAGCTTCCAGCTGATGGACACTGGGCAGACAGGGCTGTTAGTTTATGTAGGCTACAGGCAGAGTCGACTGGAAAATTTTGATCACTTTAATTTACTATATCCAGCATGCCTGCTGTACTCGGCCGGTGCTTTTATCAAGCTCTGTGCGGTGGTATTGATTTTTTTATTTTCTATGTAGGATAAGAAGACAGAGAGTTAGGGGCAGGAGTGAATGAAGAACTTTCCCCAGATTGCGCTATTCCCCAGCTTATTGCATCCTGTCGTTTGCGGTTTCAGATGACGTCCAGTATGTCAGGGTTGCTTGAAGCAATAAACAGGGTGAATAACAATGGACGTGCAGACGAGAGAGATTGAAAAAGGAGAGAGAGCCACGTGGAGAGTAAGAAAGCACACAGGAGAAATGGGAAAAAGCCAGCCTGAGCTAACCCCATCACACCTCTGCTGCCGCCTCGGTCAGCGGCCAGGACCCAGGGCCTGCCCAGAGGCGCGCCCGCCTTCTCACGCGTCTGATGATGGGTGGCAAAAATGGAAGGCTATTTTATTAATACAATTTCATCATGGAGGAGGAGGAGACAAAGGCAGGAGAAATGACTCCCTGGCCTTTCACTCTGGTTTTCACTGCTCTGCTTCGTGTGTGGGTCAGATCTGGGAGTGTCCACAGGAAGACACGAGGGACTGTGCAGCTTCGCTCAGCTTTGCCTCAGGCGCGTTTCTGAACGCCATGCCTGCTGGCTTGTCACAGGCATCTGAAGTGCCTACTCTCAGTTCCCCTAAGGGCCCAGGAGTACACAAGTGGGCTGCGAGGCTGGGGCGAGCTGCAGGACGCTCCTTTCTGAGATGGTGTCCAGTCCCCAAGGACACAGGTTCAGAATCACCAAGCAACGTGAGCCTCTGGCTGCTCACCTAGAGAAGCAGAAGTCTTGCAGAGAGAGCAGCTGCTGGGCTGCTGGGCACATGATGGAAGCCAGGGGGAGGAGGACATGGATACCTCGGGGAGGGGGACATGGAGACCTGGGGAAGGAGGACATGGAGACCTGGGGGAGGAGGACATGGAGACCTGGGGGAGGGGGACATGGAGACCTGGGGGAGGGGGACATGGAGACCTGGGGAAGGAGGACATGGAGACCTGGGGAAGGAGGACATGGAGACCTGGGAGAGGAGGACATGGAGACCTGGGGGAGGAGGATATGGAGACCTGGGGGAGGAGGACATGGAGACCTGGGAGAGGAGGACATGGAGACCTGGGGGAGGGGGACATGGAGACCTCGGGCAGGGGGACATGGAGACCTGGGGGAGGGGGACATGGAGACCTGGGGAAGGAGGACATGGAGACCTGGGGGAGGAGGACATGGAGACCTGGGGGAGGAGGACATGGAGACCTGAGGGAGGAGGACATGGAGACCTGGGGAAGGAGGACATGGAGACCTGGGAGAGGAGGACATGGAGACCTGGGGGAGGAGGATATGGAGACCTGGGGGAGGAGGACATGGAGACCTGGGGGAGGAGGACATGGAGACCTGGGGGAGGGGGACATGGAGACTTGCTGGAGGAGGACATGAAGACTTGGGGGGAGGAGGACATGGAGACCTGGGGGGAGGAGGACATAGTCATCCGACATAGTCTCCTACAGAGGTTCCCAAAAGGCTGAGCGCAGCCACCATGAGCAGAATAGAGAACGTAGACAATGGGGCCAGGCTTTGAGAGGCATCCCAGCCAAGAGGCCTGCAGAGTGTCCGAGCTCAGCCACAGCCTCTGGAGAGGAGACAGCAGCGGAGTTAAAGGAGAAGCTTATTATAAAAGTTGCATTAAGAAACAGGGACAGGACACATCCCCTTTTAAATATTTCATGGAGAGCCATCCGAGTCCTGGGCCGCCTGTGTGAAGGAAGGCTGCAGAAAGCCCAGGTCATGTTTCATATTGGATGCCTCTTGCAGAAGGGGGTCCGTGTGACTGTGTGTGACCACGCATGACCCGTGTGCGAGCTTGGCTTGGCTGCTCGGTGCACAAAGAGCAAAGAATAATGTGGAACCTAAATTTGCAATCTGCTTCTTTACTGGCTCTGGGCTGTGTGAGGTCTTGGCTCTTGTGCGGCTGGGTCTTCATATTGGTACCTAGAAGCATGCCAACCACCTGCACTGCTGTGCCAGGCGCAGGCTCGCTTCCATGCGGCCATGTGTGTTGTCTTCCTGTCATCTTTAGTGTCTGGTGACATTCCCAGGGCAGCCCTTTGGTAAATATTTATTGACTGTAGGGAAAATGCTTTGTAAAGGCATAAAGCAGCATCGCATCTCTAAGTGTTTTTGGTGAGGTGTGAAGTTGACAGGAGCTTGGGGTCTTAAGTGGAGACCATTGTTGACCATGTTATAAATACCTAGCTTTTAAACTCTGGAATCTAAATATAAACTCATGGAATTTGATGCTTTCTTTTTTCCTGAAAAACATATCCTTAGCTGTAAAGCTCAGCTTGCTTCTTAGAAATCAGCCAAGGAGATGTTTTTAAAGCCTTTGTGTGTAGTGGCTCGCCATAGGTGCATGCATGTGCCCTAATTTGATGGGGGTGAAGCTGATTAGATAGTTAATGCACGATTTTAAAATGTGGTTTGCCACATTTGTCTTTATTATTATTATTATTTTAGTTTTTGCAAATAAATGGATCTCCGATTTTCAAATAAAATCCAGGGAGGTCAACCTTCTGCCCCCAGCTGCCTTGGCGATCACCGTCCTGACTGTGGCCAGGCACGCTTGCTGGGATCTCACAGCTTCGATTCTGCAGACATGCTTTTGGTGTTGCTGTGCCATGGAGAAGGCCAATTGAAGCAGCTATGTAGTCCCGAGGGAGCTTGTTTGTGCCCCGTCCCAGGGTGCAAGGACAGAAGAGACCGCCATCTGTCGGATTGTCTCGGCTGAGTTGCTCTGAGGTGGCGGGTGGGCCTGGAGCCCTGGAGGCTCTGGTCATTGTTCCTCTCCCTGGGCCTTTATCCAGCACTTCTCTCTGGAGCCGGCTCCGGCATTTCTGCTCTGTAGGAGCAGGAGGACAAGTCCACTTTCAGAATCTGGTTTTGTGGATGTTTTTGCTGGTAAGCACACTTACTTAAAGATTAATGCCATGAGTGGGGGGAAAACAATTATACAACCAGAATAAAATATTGAATATTTTTTAAAAATGGCTGTGGGTTACCGGTTCTCATTTATACATAGAATTTGCCTCAGCGAAGATAAAAATCTGCTTTCAGTTGGTCTGTCATATGCACAGTGGCTTTGCCTCTCATGGTGTCCTTCAAGTACAGGCAGGGATTCCGGGCATTCTCTCTGCAGGCAGAAGATGAACTTTTCCTCCCTGCTTGGAGTTCAGTGGGCTTGGACACACTTTTGTAATCTCGTTGAGTCTCCCTTCGTTGAGGTGACACAGGCCACTTTCTAAAGGATGGCAGGACATGTGTCAGGAGACCTAGTAGGGGGATTGGCGTGGGCAACCAAGGACCATGGTGAGACAGGAACACCTAAGGCCATATGGCAGGCCAGTTTCTTATTTAGAAATCAATTTCATTTGAAAGCAGGAAAGCCTCATTAAGTGGATATATTAGCATTCCTCTCCTCCACACATTTCTGCCACCTCAGGTAACATGGACCAGGGGCTTGAGTGGAGGGTAACTGGGTTTCCTGGCAAGAGGGAGACCGTCCTGCGGGAACCTGCAGTCTGCCCTGGCAGGCTCTGACTGTGCTCTCAAATGGGCTGTGTGGGCTGCATGTATTCCAGGGCTTCGGACGGGCAGAGGTTTGCAGGAGGCTGTGAAACCACCAAGTCTCCTGCAGAGGCAGAAGCACGCTCTTCAATTCCCTTTCCTTTCTGATCCTCTGATAGAAATTCAGAGTTTTCATGTATGAATTGGTCTCAGTAAGGTACACATATCATATTTTTAAAAGGACATTAATATGTAGCATAAGACTCTGGAATCATTTAGAGTGCTATTTAAAACTCTGACCCTTCGTAACAGTCAGATGTGTTCAGAAAATGATAACAATGACAATAATGACAACAATAAATGTTAAAAATGGAAATTGGCACATTACAATTATGGCAGAGCGTTAGCTGTTTTAAAGGAAGGCAGACTTTTAAGAAAGACATTTCTCTCCACTCAGGATACAACCTGAGCATTTAACTAGGATGAACCAGAGGAAAAGGCACCTGAAAATGGAATAAATGGATTCCGCTTACCCAGGTTATTTCTAAACAGTAATGCAAAGATGTAATAGAAATAATTTAGACATATGGATAAGAACCCTGGAAATCAATACTGCTGGGAGTGCAGCAAAGCAGGTGCCGGGCAATCACCCAGAATTGAATTTCATACAAATGGTGGCAAATCTATATCGGATTATCACAGCAAAAACTTCATTTTCATTGATTTATAATGGATTATTATTGTTTCCACCAAACTGCCATAGACAGCCATTTAGCAGCTGCCAAGTGCCTCAAGGGTAAATAAGGAGATCGCTGCCGGGGTGGGTTGGAGATGCTTACGAGGCTAATAACTCACCGCAGCTGGTGTGGCCTCGCCCGTCTTCCCTTGTTACCTTCCACTGCGCTACGTAATTCCTGGGACTTGTGGGGAGCACGGGGTGTTTTCTGCAAACCCATGAACACAGCAAAGAGGAAGGAATTGCCTCCTGGTAAGGGCACTGGGACCCTTTAACATGCAAGGTCTTTATAGCTATCCTGGAGCGAATCCGATCGAGTCTGTTCTGCACTGTGTGCTGCACTGTCTGTGCCTCAGTCGTTCACCTCTCCACACCTGCCTCTGCATCTTCTAGTATGATGCAGAAAAGCGATGTAGGCTGAAATTGCCTTCAGGAGCCTGACCGGCTTGTGCTGGGTTGAGTTCGGCGGCCTGAGTCTGGGAGCTGGGGGTCTGTGGGCGGACGGAGGCCTTGGTCACCTTCCCGATCGCGTTCTTGGCCCCCTTCAGGACAGGCGTGCTTCCCGGCCAAGTCCGAGCAGGAATATTCCAGTCTTCTGACACGAGGATTATGTCAACAGTTATTCTCCACCTATTCTTTTTAAATTGAATTAGTAAGAATGAATTGATATACCTTCATTCATCTTTTAAATGCGTGTTATACGAAAGAGAGCCACTAGAAAGCCAGGCATGGTGGCACACACCTGGCTCTTGGGACGTCAGGTCAGGAGGAAGTAGCTTTGAATGAGTCTGAGTGACACAGTAAGACCCTGGCAGAGCAATAAAACATCTAGAAATCTGGGCGTTCATTGTGTTAATATTTTTTGTTGTTGTTGTTTGTTTTGTACTGAGGAGTGAACCCAGGACATTGCACTTGTAAGGCAAATGCTTTGCCACTGAGCTACATCCCAGCCCAGTAGTGTTTTTTATTGAAAGTAAATTTTATTTTTGCTGTGGGTCCTGGGGCCTGAACTCAGAGTCTGGCTATTGTCCCTGAGCTTTTGTGCTCAAAGATAATATTCTACCACTTGAGCCCACGCTCGATTTCTGGCATTTTTGATGGTTCGTGGGAAATAGGCATTTTGTGGCTCTTCCTGCCTGCTCTGCTTTGACCCATGGTAAAAGCTCAGCCTCCTGAGTAGCTAGGTTTACAGGCGTGAGCCACTGGCACCCAGCTAAAAATAATGTTTTAGTCAAAACCAAGGTGAGGTCCGGTGCCTGAGTCTTGAAGGGCGGTGTGTTCACTGGGTCTGGCAGTTCTTTGCCCTTCTGTACACCAGCTTTATTGTTCTCATGTAAGCAGAACGACCTGTGTCCTCTTGAGGGGCAAACGTGGCTGTAAACAGCATGGCGGCACCTTGTTATTGCTATTATGAACATTTTGTTTTTCTTTTTAAAGGAAGGGGCCAGGGGCAGCTGAGCCCCCTGTGCGGCCCGGGCCTGCCCCAGCCTCTAACCAGCCCGTGTCCAGCGGTGTGTGCGGGAGCCAGGCCCGCCCGACGCTCCTCATCCCCTCCACAGCCTGCGCTTGGCCAGTCTTTCTGGGGTGTCCCTCCCAGGTCTTCTGTCTCCCCAGAGCACGCTGTGCAGAGGCCGTGGGCGAGAGTGCACCAGCAGAGGGGTGGGATTTGTGGATCACCGTGGGTGGGGCTTGCCTCTGCTCTACAGGCCATGCTGCCTGGTGTTTGTCTCTTATGGAAGCTTTGTGTCTGTCTTGGCCGCTGCACAGCCCCTCAGAGGCTGAAGTTAAAGATGATTTGTTTGCCAACAGGAGCAAATCAGAAGACGGGGCCACGAGAGGCAGTTTTTAAGTGTTGAGCTCAGCGCGGAGCTGTGTGCAGTCACACGGGAGCAGGTGTGCTGTGGGGACCAGACGCCTGTGCTGCGGGCTGGACTAATGACCCCAGCCGGCAGCCGGCCCTGCTCCACGAGTCTTCCAGCTGCAGGGGCTGGGGCTGGCTGCGTCCCGTGTCTCCCTGCCCCGCCGGCCACCTGGGACAAGTAGCTGGCAAGGGCATGTGTCCGCCTCCTGGGGCTGTGGGGAGGGGCAGAGGGGCGGAAGGCCGCAGGGAGGACGAGAACCTCAGCCGTGATTCGGCAGGAACGAGGGCACAGTGGTCCCGGAGACTCGGCTGCTTGGTCTGCTCACCAGTGGTTGCCTAGGGCCGCAGACCAAGTTGTGTGTCTTGTGCAGCGTTTGGGCTCTAGCCTTCCTTAGACCTGGATGCAGCTCCTGCTGGGCTCCGTGGCCACCCTCACCCTCTGCGCCTCGTCTCCGGCCGTCCTGGAGCGCAGGGCCACTGCCGTCTCTGGCAGCTGCTCCAGGCACCCCTGCCCACGGCTGCAAGCTCACCACCCGCTGCTGCCCCTGGCTGAGGGCCCTGCGGCTCCTCCTGTCTCTTCCCGCCTCTTCCCCTGGGGTTACCGGGGTTACTGTCCCCATGGAAGCTGATGTCCACTTGTCCCCTTCCTGCCCAGCCCAGGGGCTGGCCCTGGGGCTCAGAGCCAAAAGGGGCTCTTCGTGGTAGGGCTGCCCTGCCCAGGGGCCCCTGCCTCAGGGGTCACCGGGAATGTAAGGCTCTTCAGTTGTCAGGCTGTTTTCCCTCGGGCACTCCATGCATTCATTTAAACACCACTAACATTTTTAACGGTGAATTTTTTTTGAGGAATTTCCATTTGAATTCAAGACCTTATATTCACTTCTGCTGGCACTCTACCACTTTAGCCATGCTTCCAATCCTGCTTTCGGCTGGCTAGTTTGTTTATTTGCCGGTCTTGGGCTTGGACTCAGGGTCTGAGCACTGTCCTTGGGTTCTTTTGCTCAAGGCTAGAGCTCTACCACTTGAGCCTCAGCACCATTTCCAGCTATTTTCTATGTATGTGGCATCGAGGAATCGAACTGAGGTCTTCGTGCATGCTAGGCAAGCACGCTACCACTAGGCCAAACTCCCTGCCCTTGGCTGGCTATTTTGGAGAACTCTCTCAATCTTACCTGTTGGGACTGACTTTGAGCAGAGCTCTTTGGGTCTCAGCTTTCTGAGCAGCAGCATTAAAGATGTGAGCCACCAGCACCAAGTAACATCATAAACTTAAACAGGTATAATGGCCATTATTTTGACATGTAATTTATAATTAAACATCTGTAATATTGTTCCTCTGCATCATGGAATTAAATACTGAAGCCATTTGATACATGTTCTTCTCTATTTAAAATATTTGCTCCATAGAAAGGCATCATGATGAAACCCACTATTTCGTACAAATAATATACACTAATAACTTTTAAAAACCGACGTTAGCACATGAAATAGGATGACTAGTAAACTTGTATTACATTCTTCCCACACACTTGTATTTCAGTTTCTCTTCCCAGTTCTACCTTACTATCCAATGCTGGGCACATGGTATTTGAAGTTTTAGGTCCACTATTTTGTGTTCATTCTGTGCAAAAAAAGAAACGTATTTCTAGGAAACCTGATTCTAAGAAGCATGTTCATAGCTGAGAACAGTAGTTTAGGCCTAGAATCGTAGCGACCTCAGATTTGGAGATGATTGGGGTATTTGGGTTTGGTCAACCAGGCATAAAAGTTCACAAGACTTCATCTAAACCAGCACTTGGGTGTGGCGGCCTGGACCCGTCATCCCAGGGAAAATAGGACGGGGAGAAAGCCTAGGTACAGGCTGAGACCTCAAAAATATCCAAGGGGCTGGAGGCATGGCTAGGGTGGTACATGCCTGACTAGCAAGCCTGAGGCCTTGCACTCAATTCTCACTCCTGTACTCTCGGCCACGTGGGAGGCCATGGCCAGCACAAGAAAGTCTCCCCGGCTCAGTCTGAATAGGAAGAAGCTGGGCCCGGTAAAGCAGACCTGTCATCCCAGCTGTGGTACAGAAGGCAGAGCGAGCCTGAGATCCAGGCACGCGCCTGGTCAGGAGGCAGGGCTATCTCAGAAGCAGCAGCACAAAGTAGCCCTAGAGGTGTGGCTCAGTAGTGGTAGCCTGGTGAGTACAAGGCCCTGAGTTCAGGCCCATACTTCAGGGGCCAGGAGAAGGTGGGAGGGAAGTGTGTGGCCTGGATGGGTTCCTGTGCTGAGAAAGCAGGTGACATCAGGTGGTGACAGGGCCTGACCTCTAAGGACAGCATATCCCTGCCTGCTGGAGAGGGCTGTGTACACGCGTCGCTTCTAGGCACGGGGTGGGGCAGAGGGCAGGGCAGGGGCAGGGCCTGGCAAGGAGCCGGGTTCGAAGGAAGGGCGTGGGGTCTGTTCCTGGGGGGAAGAGAGGAAGGAAGGAAGGCCTGACAAGGATGCAGGTGCAGAGTCCCATGGTGAGTCTGACAGCGAGTTCTTCCGTTCTGTGAATGATGAGGTGTAGCATTTATTTAAGAAACTGAGCAAAATCGACAGTGCACCCCCCGAGCTGATCCCCTCTGTCTCTCCATTTGCCTGTGCAAATGCATGTGCCCATGCCTGCGTGTGAGCGTGAACCATTTGATGAGGTCAGTTTACACGTGTGCTTTCTCTTCTGCGCTGGCTAGTTTCCTGAGAAGTCTGCCGTCGAGATGGTGGGTGAAAGCTACACTTTAACCAGAACCATTCACTAGCCAGGACCAGCTATTAAGTGGGCAGAGTCTGGAGTGGATTCTGACTCTCACCCTGAAGCTGGCTGCAGGAGTCTCAGCGTGTTGGCTGGGCTTCCCAGAGTCTCATCTTTGAGGCACCATGGGGTCTCTTACACAGACTCTGGCTTTTCCTGAGCAGTGGTGTGTGGCTGTGCAGATCTGCCCCTGGCTTTAGAAAGCATAGACAGCTCTCTCTTCTCGGATGGGAGGACTGGATCTCATCTTTAAATGGCTCAATTCCTGTCTGGCCAGGTGGGGATGGGCTCTCTGGCTTTGTGGGACTCCGAGGTGTGGCGCAGACCCCAGCTCTCTGATTCCCTCAATCCTCCGGTAGGTCGAGGGCCAGGAGGCTCTGCTCTCGGAGGAAGGTCGGGGAGGAGAGCGGAGCTCACCTGAACCTCTGCCGTGGACAATCCAGCGCTGTCACAGACCTGAGCAGGGTGACTCACAGCAGCTGCGCCTCCCAGCAGGGCCCCATAGCCGAGGAGCACGGTAGCCCTGCTCTGACCATCCCCAGCCACCACTCCCCAGGGGACGGGTGGGCCGAGTTGAGGGTATGCACCCAGGATCCAGGAATGGATGACACAGGAGCTGAGGGTTCCGGGTTTCCAGGACCCAGGAAAAGCTCCAGGCCTGGGGACTCCCTGACCCCGCTGCCCTCTGGAGCATCCCCTTGGTCTACGTTGGCTTTGACTTAGTAAATGCCTTTCTTTTTACTACTTGTCTTCATATGTTCCTTTGCCAGCCTGTAGCACCCACATCCTCAACTAATGTCAGTTTCCATCAAGATTATAACAAAACGCCTGTGCTGTGTGAGGATTGACTGGTTGACTGCTTCACTACAGCACTTGATTCTCTCTTGAGTGAGTCGTCCAGGTCCTCTGTCCTCCTGTGACCACTGCTGAATACGCACTGTTCAGTACTCTACTGCTTAGTACTTGCCACTTAGCACTTGCTACTTAGTGCTCTAGTCTTCCATGTCCTTGGGGTTCTGTATCCACTCATGTAGCAGCAGTGCTGGCGGGAGAGGATAGAGAATAGAGAGTTGTTTTCTTTTTTTGTTTGATTTTTTCCATGTATTTTTATTGTAATTAATAGAAGGGTAACATTATATTCTCCAGATAGAAGGTGCATTGCTTCACAAACATTGACACCCTTTCTCATGTCTTGGTCCCCATTTCCCTCCCCCTCCCCCACCCCTCATCTTGTTTTCCCCCCTCCCTATCTGATTTCAAATAAACAAATAAGCATATAGAATATATGAGATAGCAAGGTAAAATACTGTAACAAGGGACAGCAAAAGAGATGAGCGATAACGTAGTACATTAAGGACAACAATCCCTCATTATGTGGCTTTTGTTTCTATATCCTAGAGGTCCTTTTAGTGTCATACTATATGGCCTTAAGTATCTAGGTTTTTCTCTATTGTAAATTTCTGCTAGGAGAGCCCAAGGTTTCTACTGATTATGACAAATGAGGGAAACCATTGAGCCTATGTCCCTTTGAGTCTGGCTTACTTCACTTAATATGATTTTTTCCAAGTCTTTCCATTTCCTTACAAATGGGGCGATGTCGTTTTTTTCTGACAGCATCATAGAATTCCATTGTGTACAAATACCACATCTTGTTGATCCACTCATCAACTGAGGGACATCTGGGTTGGTTCCATATCTTTGCTATGGTAAATAGTGCTGCAATGAACATTGTTGTGGTAGTGGATTTAGTATGCCCCTGTTTCTGGATGGTTGGGTAAATGCCAAGTAGTGGGATTGCTGGGTCATAGGGGAGCTCTATGTTTAGTCTTTTGAGGAACTACCATACTGCTTTCCAAAGTGGTTGAATGAGAGTTTTTTTTTTTAAATGAAACTTTAGTTGAATTTTGGGAAAGACTAAAAACATTAAGTTGCTAAAAATAATTTCTATTGCATTAGATGTGGCAAGGCAACTGAGAAAGGTTGGTGAAACTGTAAAGGTGTGAACAGATATTATGCTTCATTGCTTTCCTGTGTCTTTAAAAGAAATCCCAGATCATTACCTGAAATGCATTTGGTTGTAGCTGAGCAGACAGCTGCATCGCGGTGACCTGAGCAGTGAGCACGCAACCACTGCAGCTGCAGACACATCAAGACGAATGCCAGTGGGCACGGCAGGCAGCTACCATCCAACCTACCCAGCTCTGTGCCAGTCAGTTCTCCTCTCCCCATCGTTCATCCACCTCTGCAATCGTCTGTGTCTATGTGTTTGTTCACCCCCTGCCCATCCATGTGCTATCTATTTATAATTGACAATCATCTCTATCTATCTATCTATCTGTCTGTCTATCTATCTATCTATCTATCTATCTATCTATCTATCTATCTATCATCTGTCTGTCTGTCCGTCCATCTATCTATCTATCTATCTATCTATCTATCTATCTATCTATCTATCTATCTAGTTCTATTCTTTTACTGCATGAGTGCCTGAAGAGCATGTAAAATAGCAATTCCTGTTTTTTCAGTGGTGTGTGTGTGTGTGTGTGTGTGTGTGTGTGTGTGTGTGTGTGTGTAGTGTGTGTCGGGCTCATAGACACTCAGGAAAGCAGGCAATGGTGGCACAAAGATGCTATGGCTAGGCTGCTGTCCTTTGGTTGGGCTGTGGGGGAGCCTCAGGAAAGAAGTAACCCCAGGTTCATGGTGAGGAGTGAGGAGGGCTCTGGAGCGAGGGGCACTCATGGGCAGCCAGTGGGTGTGTCAGGACCACCACTCTGGTGGGAGCTCCGGCTTCTTTTAGGCAGGCCTACTCTAGATTTAGACAGGAGTGGGAGGCTAGAACCTGTGTTTCTCCTGTTTGGGCAAGCAAGGTGAGCTGTTTGTGGAGAGGGGGCTCTGGTGGGCCAGAGATGCCTGACTCATGCATTTGGGCACGCACAAGGCACACCCACAATAGACAGGGCACATCCAGGTGATAATGAGCTCTGGGTGAACCTGGGAGGGGAATAGAATGGGATCAGGATCAGGAGGACAGGGTCAAGAACAGGAGAATGGGGTCAGGAACAGAAGGATGGGGTCAGGAAGAGGAGGATGGGGTCAGGATCAGGAGGATTGGGCCAGGATCAGGAGGATGGTGTCAGGATCAGGAGGACGGGGACAGGAACAGGAGGACGGGGTCAGGATCAGGAGGATTGGGCCAGGATCAGGAGGATTGGGCCAGGATCAGGAGGATGGTGCCAGGATCAGGAGGACGGGGTCAGGATCAGGAGGACGGGGTCAGGATCAGGAAGACAGGGTCAGGAACAGGAGGATAGGGTCACGAAAAGGAAGACAGGGTCAGGAATAGGACAGGGTCAGGAACAGGAGGACGGCATCAGGAACAGGAGGACGGGGTCAGGATCAGGAGGACGGGGTCAGGATCAGGAGGACGGGGTCAGGATCAGGAGGACAGGGTCAGGAACAGGAGGATGGGGTCACGAAAAGGAAGACAGGGTCAGGAACAGGACGGGGTCAGGATCAGGAGGATTGGGCCAGGATCAGGAGGACGGGGTCAGGATCAGGAGGATGGGGTCAGGATCAGGAGGACGGGGTCAGGAACAGGAGGACGGGGTCGGGAACAGGAGGACGGGGTCAGGATCAGGAGGATGGGGTCAGGAACAGGAGGACAGAGTCAGGAACAGGAGGACGGGGTCAGGATCAGGAGGATGGGGTCAGGAACAGGAGGACGGGGTCAGGATCAGGAGGATGGGGTCAGGAACAGGAGGACGGGGTCAGGATCAGGAGGATTGGGCCAGGATCAGGAGGATGGGGTCAGGATCAGGAAGACAGGGTCAGGAACAGGAGGACAGGGTCAGGAACAGGAAGACGGGGACAGGAACAGGAGGACGAGGTCAGGAACAGGAGGACGGGGTCAGGATCAGGAGGATGGGGTCAGGATCAGGAGGACGAGGTCAGGAACAGGAGGATGGGGTCAGGAACAGGAGGATGGGGTCAGGATCAGGAGGACGAGGTCAGGAACAGGAGGATGGGGTCAGGAACAGGAGGATGGGGTCGGGAACAGGAGGACGGGGTGCGATCAGGAGGACGGGGTCAGGATCAGGAGGATGGGGTCAGGAACAGGAGGATGGGGTCAGGATCAGGAGGATGGGGTCAGGAAGAGGAGGATGGGGTCAGGATCAGGAG
Organism: Megascapheus bottae; assembly: GCF_031878675.1. Taxonomy (NCBI): domain Eukaryota; kingdom Metazoa; phylum Chordata; class Mammalia; order Rodentia; family Geomyidae; genus Megascapheus; species Megascapheus bottae. The sequence continues at coordinate 811,058 of NC_143527.1, forward strand.
GATTGGGCCAGGATCAGGAGGATGGTGTCAGGATCAGGAGGACAGGGACAGGAACAGGAGGACGGGGTCAGGATCAGGAGGATTGGGCCAGGATCAGGAGGATTGGGCCAGGATCAGGAGGATGGTGCCAGGATCAGGAGGACGGGGTCAGGATCAGGAGGACGGGGTCAGGATCAGGAGGACGGGGTCAGGATCAGGAGGACAGGGTCAGGAACAGGAGGATGGGGTCACGAAAAGGAAGACAGGGTCAGGAACAGGACGGGGTCAGGATCAGGAGGATTGGGCCAGGATCAGGAGGACGGGGTCAGGATCAGGAGGATGGGGTCAGGATCAGGAGGACGGGGTCAGGAACAGGAGGATGGGGTCGGGAACAGGAGGACGGGGTCAGGATCAGGAGGACGGGGTCAGGATCAGGAGGATGGGGTCAGGAACAGGAGGATGGGGTCAGGATCAGGAGGATGGGGTCAGGAACAGGAGGACGGGGTCAGGAACAGGAGGATGGGGTCAGGATCAGGAGAATGGGGTCAGGATCAGGAGGACGGGGTCAGGATCAGGAGGATGGGGTCAGGATCAGGAGGATGGGGTCAGGATCAGGAGGATGGGGTCAGGAACAGGAGGATGGGGTCAGGATCAGGAGGATGGGGTCAGGATCAGGAGGGCGGGGTCAGGAACAGGAGGATGGGGTCAGGAACAGGAGGATGGGGTCAGGATCAGGAGGATGGGGTCAGGATCAGGAGGGCGGGGTCAGGAACAGGAGGATGGGGTCAGGAACAGGAGGACGGGGTCAGGAACAGGAGGATGGGGTCAGGATCAGGAGGATGGGGTCAGGATCAGGAGGACGGGGTCAGGATCAGGAGGATGGGGTCAGGATCAGGAGGATGGGGTCAGGATCAGGAGGATGGGGTCAGGAACAGGGGGATGGTGTCAGGATCAGAAGGACGGGGTCTGGATCAGGAGGACGGGGTCAGGATCAGGAGGACGGGGTCAGGATCAGGAGGACGGGGTCAGGATCAGGAGGATGGGGTCAGGAACAGGAGGATGGGGTCAGGATCAGGAGGGCGGGGCAGGATCAGGAGGACGGGGTCAGGATCAGGAGGACCGGGCAGCACCGTGAGCCCTGCCAAGTGCAGTCCTGTGAGGCTTTTCTGTCCTGGTGGCTGGGCTGTGGTGCTGCCTTTCATGGAGCTGGGCTTGCTCTCTTCATGGGGCATGGTTGCCAGAGGAAGTGAAACCTAGCTGGGGAATGCACGTTGAGGCCATCCCTTGTTTCCTGGCCGCACACCCAGGAATTCTTGCCCGTGTGAATGTCTAATCTACAGACATGTCGTGGTCACAAGCAATGTAAGTTTTATGAATAACCACTGAGTAGGGGAGTGATGGGGTTTTTATAGATATCTAACTAAATACTTATTAATTAGATTTTGCATATTTTGAGGAATAGAAGAAAAGATCTGGCTTGTCTAGTTAATGAAAAATTCAGTAGTTGAACAGATTTTAGGTACATGGTAAAGGTTTAATTATTAAACCTTCAATAATGAGCATTAAGCTTTGTTTAACTCCTTGAATGAATATTTATATCATGATTTGTTCCAAACAGGGATTACAGATTATAGTTAAAGGAACAAGGCATTAAAGAGGACAAGAAGGAGAAGAAAAAGGACAGAAGGTCAGGAGGGGAAGTAGAAGCAGAGCAGGTAGGAAGCAAGCCAGAGGCTGTCCTGTCGGAAGGGTCTGAGGGGCTTCTGGCAGGTCCTGTGCCCCTCATAGTAGGAAGCAAAAATGATCCCTGGTCATGCTCACCACCACATCTATCCTGTGGAGTGTCTGTGATGGCTCCTTGTCTAATTGCTTTTATTCATGCGGCCACATTGAATGTATGCAAGTAGCACTGCAGTATCTACTGCACTACAGTAGCAGAATGCCACACGTGCACTGCCAGAGCTGCCGGACCTTCCCCAGGCACGACTGTGCTTCCAGATGGAGGTGCCCCATCTGGAGCTCTGCCACAGAAACCTGTCTGGAAGCTCAGGTCTGCAGCCATCCTTGCTGTCTGTCCTCCAGTTTAGAACTGTCTTTCTTTAATGCTTTTGTAAAAAGAGAAAAAGCACACAGACACACACACACACACACAGACACAGACACAGACACACACGCACACAGACACAGACACACGCACATATACGCACACAGACACAGAACACACACACACGCACACAGACACACACACACACGCACACAGACACAGACACACACACACGCACACAGACACAGAACACACACATATGCACACAGACACACACACACACGCACACAGACATACACACACATACACGCACACAGACACAGAACACACACACATGCACACAGACACACACACACACGCACACAGACACAGAACACACACACACGCACACAGACACACACACACAGACACACACATACACGCACACAGACACACACACAGACACAGAACACACACACATGCACACAGACACACACACACGCACACACACGCACACAGACGCGCACACACATGCACACACACACGCACACAGACACAGAACACACACACACGCACACAGACACACACACACACAGACACACACACAGACACAGACACACACACACACAGACACACACACGCACACACACAGACACACACACAGGTGGCACTGCTTAGGTCACACATGCTGTCATCGTGATTCTTGTTGGCAGTGTGTTGTTTAGGAAGGCAGAAAACAGGCAAATGCAGATCTTGGTCTTGCTAGGATTATGGGAGCGGCATGACATTAACACCCCATTCTGCCATTAGCTTTTGGGCCCACACGTAGCCATCTTGAACTGAACATGTCCAAGATTCCATATGGGGAGTAAAAATGGACACCCATTTCCCACAGTGTTTACATCACAGTGGCAACGAGGAAATGAGATTGCTTTAAGGTGTGCTTCCAGGGTCGTCGCTATTTGCACGTGAAGGCTGGAAACGTAGTTTTCACGGGAAACGCAGATGCTGCAGCCGGAAGCAGAAGGGGTGCTGGGAGACACCGCCATTTTCAGGGCGCTGAGGGGGGTGAGGCGATCTTTTCCCAGGATCTCAGCGTTCCGCTGTCTGAATGAAAATGTAACCATTTCTTCATTCTGTCTCATGCAGGACGGTGCATGCTGTTGCTGTTCAATTAACTAATAATAATGATGATGATAACACTGTAGCAGACTCCATTTGGGCACACATTCTGCATATACAGTAATTGCGAAGGCCTAGCATTTCTGAAATTATGTGTTGGGCTGGGATAAAATGTGTCATAATCACAAAATTAGAGTTAACGGCAGGAAGGGGACCTCTTTGATGGCCCCAACCCCCTCCTCACTCCTGTTAACGGCACCTCATTATGAATTCATTTTAAGCTCCATTGAGTCCCAGAAATTAATTTGACATAAATTTCATTGTAAAGCGCCGGAAACTTCAATTTCAAAGGTAATGTTGAACTAGGATTGCTTTCCTGTTTGACACACGTACTTTAGACAGTGTTGAGGTATGGCTTGGACACCAGCCATGAAGATTCTCCTGCTGTGAGTGAGTCAGGAGACATTTGGTTTGCCTTGACTTCCCGTGCCACCATGCTAGCCATCCAGGACTATGAAGAGAAGCTGGCTGGGCTCTGGGGCCAGTGTGGAATGGGGCCCCTGTGGTCAGCCAGGGTCTCCACAGACAATCTCCCTGCTCACGCACATGAGGGTGATTCGCCCTGTAGATCCTGCCTGTTTTCACAGCCCTTTCCACTTGTGACGTGCATGACGGGCTCTGCGTCGCATACTTGATGCTCAGATGGTCTGCACTGTTGCACTCTGGCCTCCTCTGCTGCCCTGGGTCTTGGCCCAGCTCTGGTGTCACTGTTTCCCCATGATGAGCTTGCCTCTGGTGACCGAGGGGGTGGCCGCTCAGCCCAGCAGGGTCTGGAGGCGAGGAGAAGCAGTGCCTGGCCCGCTCTGTGTGGATGCCAGCCTTGTGCAACCCAGGTGCCATCTCAGGCTGTGCTGGAGGGTCCAGGTGGTGCTTTCTCACCCTGCCACATGGCCCAGGGTAGGGACTCTCTTTTGAGGATGTGCTCCCAGATAGTCCCACGGCAAGACTTGACAGTAACAATAGATCTCCTACAACACTGGGGAGGGTGGAGGAGGGGAGATGACCACTGGAGAGGAGGGGAAGGAGGGGGGATGACCACTGCGGGAAAGGAGAAGGAGAGGGACTAGGGAAGAGCACAGGTTTCTGTGGGATGCAGCTTTCTCCCAGGAATTGGACTTACATTCTGTCCTGGAACTTCTCTCGTAGACGTGCTCTGTTTTAAATCAGAGATGGCAGCTTTCCCCCAGTAGATCTCATCATCCAGTAGATCTCAAACTCCAGTGAACCTCATTTTCAGTAGCTCTCATCCTCCAATAGAGCTCATTCTCCAGTAAACATCATCCTTCAGTAGACCTCATCCTCCAGAAGATCTCATCCTCCAGTAGATTTCATCCTCCAGTAGCTCTCATCCTCCAATAGAGCTCATTCTCCAGTAAACATCATCCTTCAGTAGACCTCATCCTCAAGATCTCATCCTCCAGTAGATTTCATCCTCCAGTAGACCTTATCCTCCAGTAGAGCTCATCCTCCAGTAGAGCTCATCCTCCAGTAGACCTCATCCTCCAGTAGAGCTCATCCTCCAGTAGACCTCATCTTCTAGTAGATCACAGCCTCCAGAAGATCTCATCCTGCAGTAGACCTCATCCTCTAGTTGATCACATCCTCCAGTAGATCTCATCCTCCAGTTGATCTCATCCTCCAGTAGATCTCACCCTCCAGTAGACCTCATCCTCCAGAAGAACTCATCCTCCAGTAGATTTCATCCTCCAGTAGAGCTCATCTTCCAGTAGAGCTCATCTTCTAGTAGATCACAGCCTCCAGAAGATCTCATCCTGCAGTAGACCTCATCCTCCAGTTGATCTCATCCTCCAGTAGATCTCATCCTCCAGTTGATCTCATCCTCCAGTAGATCTCACCCTCCAGTAGACCTCATCCTTCAGAAGAACTCATCCTCCAGTAGATTTCATCCTCCAGTAGAGCTCATCTTCCAGTAGAGCTCATCTTCTAGTAGATCACAGCCTCCAGAAGATCTCATCCTCCAGTAGATCTCATCCTCCAGTAGATCTCATCCTCTAGTTGACATCACCCTCCAATAGATCTCATCTTCCAGTAGACCTCATCCTCCAGTAGATGTCATCCTCCATTAGACCTCATCTTCTAATAGATCACAGCCTCCAGAAGATCTCATCCTGCAGTAGACCTCATCCTCCAGTAGATCTCATCCTCCAGTAGATCTCATTCTCTAGTTGACATCACCCTCCAATAGATCTCATCTTCCAGTAGACCTCATCCTCCATAGATGTCATCCTTCAGTAGACCTCATCTTCCAGTAGACCTCATCCTCCATTAGACCTCATCTTCTAGTAGATCACAGCCTCCCGAAGATCTCATCCTGCAATAGACCTCATCCTCCAGTAGACCTCATGTTCCAATAGATCTCACCCTCCAGTAGACTTCATCCTCCAGTAGATCTCATTCTCCATTAGACTTCATCCTCCAGTAGATCTCATTCTCTAGTTGACATCACCCTCCAGTAGACCTCATCCTCCAGTAGATCTCATCCTCCAGTAGATCTCATTCTCTAGTTGATATCACCCTCCAATAGATCTCATCCTCCAGTAGATCTCATCCTCCAGTAGACCTCACACTCTAGTAGACCTTATCCTCCAGTAGATGTCATCCTCTAGTAAACCTCATCCTCCAGTAGATCTCATGATCCAGTGGACCTCATCCTCCAGAAGATCTCATCCTCCAGTAGATTTCATTCTCTAGTTGACATCCTCCTCCAGTAGATCTCATCCTCCCCTAGATCTCACCCTCCAGTTGATTTCACCCTACAGTAGACCTCATCCTCCAGTAGATATCATCCTCCAGTACACCTCATACTCCTGTAGATGTCATCCTCCAGTAGATCTCATCCTCCAGTACACCTCATACTCCAGTAGACCTCATCCTCCAGTTGACTTCATACTCCAGTAGATCTTATCCTCCAGTAGATCTCAGCCCGGGTAGACTTAATCCTCCAGTAGATCTCAACCTCCTGGAGAACACATCCTCCAGTAGAACTCATCCTACAGTAGAACTCTTCCTCCAGTAGACATAATCCTCCAGTAGATGTCATCCTCCAGTAGATCTCACCCTCCAATACACCATATCTTCCAGTAGATGTCACCCTCCCATAGACCTCATCCTTCAGTAGAACTCATCCTCCAGTAGACCTCACCCTCCAGTAGATCTCATTTTCCAGTTGCCATCATCCTCCAATAGATCTCATCCTCCAGTTGATCTCATCCTGTAGTAGACCTCATCCTACAGTAGATCTCATCCTCCAGTAGACCTAATCCTCCAGTAGACCTCATCCTCGATTAGATCTCATCCTCCAGTAGATCTCATCCTCCAGTAGACCTCATGTTCCAATAGATCTCATCCTTCAGTAGACATCATTGTCAAGTAGATGTGATCTTCCAGTAGATCTCATCCTCCAGTAGACTTCACCCTCCAGTAGACCTCACCCTCCAGAAGACCTCACCCTCCAGTAGACCTCATCCTCCACTAGACCTCATCCTCCAGTAGATCTCATCCTCCAGGAGACCTCATCCTCCGGTAGACCTCATTCTCCAGTAGATCTCATCCTCCAGTAGATCTCACCCTCCAGTTGATCTCATCCTGTAGTAGACCTCATCCTCCAGTAGACCTCATCCTCCAGTAGATCTCATCCTCCAGTAGATCTCACCCTCCAGTAGACCCCATGTTCCAATAGATCTCACCCTTCAGTAGACCTCACCCTCCAGTAGACCTCACCCTCCAGTAGATCTCACCCTCCAGTAGACCTCACCCTCCAGTAGACCTCACCCTCCAGTAGACCTCACCCTCCAGTAGACCTCATCATCCAGTAGACCTCATCCTCCAGTAGACCTCACCCTCCAGTAGATCTCATCCTCCAGTAGACCTCATACTCCAGTAGACCTCATCCTCCAGTAGACCTCATCCTCCAGTAGATCTCATCCACCAGTAGATCTCATCCTCCAGTAGACCTCACCCTCCAGTAGACCTCACCGTCCAGTAGACCTCACCCTCCAGTAGACCTCACCCTCCAGTAGACCTCATCCTCCAGTAGACCTCACCCTCCAGTAGACCTCACCCTCCAGTAGACCTCACCCTCCAGTAGACCTCACCCTCCAGTAGACCTCATCCTCCAGTAGACCTCATCCTGCAGTAGATCTCATCCTCCAGTAGACCTCATCCTCCAGTAGACCTCATCCTCCAGTAGACCTCACCCACCAGTAGACCTCATCCTCCAGTAGACCTCATCCTCCAGTAGACCTCACCCACCAGTAGACCTCATCCTCCAGTAGATCTCATCCTCCAGGAGACCTCATCCTCCAGTAGACCTCATCCTCCAGTAGACCTCATGTTCCAATAGATCTCATCCTCCCCTAGATCTCATCCTCCAGTAGACCTCACCCTCCAGTAGATTTCATCCTCCAGTAGACCTCACCCTGCAGTAGACCTCATCCTCCAGTAGACCTCACCCTCCAGTAGACCTCACCCTCCAGTAGATCTCACCCTCCAGTAGACCTCACCCTCCAGTAGACCTCATCCTCCAGTAGACCTCACCCTCCAGTAGACTTCATCCTCCAGTAGACCTCACCCTCCAGTAGACCTCATCGTCCAGTAGACCTCACCCTCCAGTAGATCTCATCCTCCAGTAGACCTCATCCTCCAGTAGACCTCACCCTCCAGTAGACCTCATGCTCCAGTAGACCTCACCCTCCAGTAGACCTCATCCTCCAGTAGACCTCACCCTCCAGTAGACCTCACCCTCCAGTAGACCTCACCCTCCAGTAGACCTCATCCCCCAGTAGACCTCACCCTCCAGTAGACCTCATCCTCCAGTAGACCTCACCCTCCAGTGGACTTCATCCTCCAGTAGAACTCATCCTCCAGTAGATCTCATCCTCCAGTAGACCTCATCCTCCAGTAGACCTCACCCTCCAGTAGACCTCACCCTCCAGTAGACCTCACCCTCCAGTAGACCTCATCCTCCAGTAGACCTCATCCTCCAGTAGATCTCATTTTGCAGTTGCCATCATCCTCCAATAGATCTCATCCTCCAGTTGATCTCATCCTGTAGTAGACCTCATCCTCCAGTAGACCTCATCCTCCAGTAGACCTCACCCTCCAGTAGATCTCATCCTCCAATAGACCTCACCCTCCAGTAGATCTCCCCCTCCAGTAGACCTCACCCTCCAGTAGACCTCATCCTCCAGTAGACCTCATCCTCCAGTAGACCTCACCCTCCAGTAAATCTCATCCTCCAGTAGACCTCATCCTCCAGTAGACCTCATCCTCCAGTAGATCTCATCCTCCAGTTGATCTCATCCTGTAGTACACCTCATCCTCCAGTAGACCTCATCCTCTAGTAGACCTCACCCTCCAGTAGACCTCTCCCTCCAGTAGATCTCACCCTCCAGTAGACCTCATCCTCCAGTAGACCTCATCCTCCAGTAGACCTCACCCTCCAGTAAATCTCATCCTCCAGTAGACCTCACCCTCCAGTAGACCTCATCCTCCAGTAGACCTCACCCTCCAGTAGACCTCACTCTCCAGTAGACCTCATCCTCCAGTAGACCTCACCCTCCAGTAGACCTCACCCTCCAGTAAATCTCATCCTCCAGTAGACCTCATCCTCCAGTAGACCTCATCCTCCAGTAGACCTCACCCTCCAGTAGACCTCATCCTCCAGTAGACCTCATCCTCCAGTAGACCTCATCCTCCAGTAGATCTCATCCTCCAGTTGATCTCATCCTGAAGTTGACCTCATCCTCCAGTAGACCTCATCCTCCAGTAGACCCCATGTTCCAATAGATCTCACCCTTAAGTTGACCTCACCCTCCAATAGACCTCACCCTTCAGTAGATCTCCCCCTCCAGTAGACCTCACCCTCCAGTAGACCTCACCCTCCAGTAGACCTCCCCCTCCAGTAGACCTCCCCCTCCAGTAGACCTCACCCTCCAGTAGACCTCATCCTCCAGTAGACCTCACCCTCCAGTAGATCTCACCCTCCAGTAGACCTCACCCTCCAGTAGACCTCACCCTACATTAGACCTCATCCTCCAGTAGACCTCATCCTCCAGTAGACCTCACCCTCCAGTAAATCTCATCCTCCAGTAGACCTCACCCTCCAGTAGACCTCATCCTCCAGTAGACCTCACCCTCCAGTAGACCTCACTCTCCAGTAGACCTCATCCTCCAGTAGACCTCACCCTCCAGTAGACCTCACCCTCCAGTAAATCTCATCCTCCAGTAGACCTCATCCTCCAGTAGACCTCACCCTCCAGTAGACCTCATCCTCCAGTAGACCTCACCCTCCAGTAGACCTCACCCTCCAGTAGACCTCATCCTCCAGTAGACCTCACCCTCCAGTAGATCTCATCCTCCAGTAGATCTCATCCTCCAGTAGACCTCATCCTCCAGTAGACCTCACCCTCCAGTAGACCTCACCCTCCAGTAGATTTCATTCTCCAGTAGACCTCATCCTCCAGTAGACCTCACCCTCCAGTAGACCTAATCCTCCAGTAGACCTCACCCTCCAGTAGACCTCACCCTCCAGTAGACCTCATCCTCCAGTAGACCTCACCCTCCAGTAGATCTCATCCTCCAGTAGACCTCATCCTCCAGTAGACCTCACCCTCCAGTAAATCTCATCCTCCAGTAGATCTCATCCTCCAGTTGATCTCATCCTGTAGTTGACCTCATCCTCCAGTAGACCTCATCCTCCAGTAGACCCCATGTTCCAATAGATCTCACCCTTCAGTTGACCTCACCCTCCAATAGACCTCACCCTCCAGTAGATCTCCCCCTCCAGTAGACCTCACCCTCCAGTAGACCTCACCCTCCAGTAGACCTCCCCCTCCAGTAGACCTCCCCCTCCAGTAGACCTCCCCCTCCAGTAGACCTCACCCTCCAGTAGACCTCATCCTCCAGTAGACCTCATCCTCCGGTAGACCTCACCCTCCAGTAGACCTCATCCTCCAGTAGACCTCACCCTCCAGTAGACCTCATCCTCCAGTAGACCTCACCCTCCAGTAAATCTCATCCTCCAGTAGACCTCATCCTCCAGTAGACCTCATCCTCCAGTAGACCTCACCCTCCAGTAGACCTCATCCTCCAGTAGACCTCACCCTCCAGTAAATCTCATCCTCCAGTAGACCTCATCCTCCAGTAGACCTCATCCTCCAGTAGACCTCACCCTCCAGTAGATCTCACCCTCCAGTAGACCTCACCCTCCAGTAGACCTCACCCTACATTAGACCTCATCCTCCAGTAGACCTCATCCTCCAGTAGACCTCACCCTCCAGTAAATCTCATCCTCCAGTAGACCTCACCCTCCAGTAGACCTCATCCTCCAGTAGACCTCACCCTCCAGTAGACCTCACTCTCCAGTAGACCTCATCCTCCAGTAGACCTCACCCTCCAGTAGACCTCACCCTCCAGTAAATCTCATCCTCCAGTAGACCTCATCCTCCAGTAGACCTCATCCTCCAGTAGACCTCACCCTCCAGTAGACCTCATCCTCCAGTAGACCTCACCCTCCAGTAGACCTCACCCTCCAGTAGACCTCACCCTCCAGTAGACCTCACCCTCCAGTAGATCTCATCCTCCAGTAGATCTCATCCTCCAGTAGACCTCATCCTCCAGTAGACCTCACCCTCCAGTAGACCTCACCCTCCAGTAGATTTCATTCTCCAGTAGACCTCATCCTCCAGTAGACCTCATCCTCCAGTAGACCTCACCCTCCAGTAGACCTAATCCTCCAGTAGACCTCACCCTCCAGTAGACCTCACCCTCCAGTAGACCTCATCCTCCAGTATACCTCACCCTCCAGTAGATCTCATCCTCCAGTAGACCTCATCCTCCAGTAGACCTCACCCTCCAGTAAATCTCATCCTCCAGTAGATCTCATCCTCCAGTTGATCTCATCCTGTAGTTGACCTCATCCTCCAGTAGACCTCATCCTCCAGTAGACCCCATGTTCCAATAGATCTCACCCTTCAGTTGACCTCACCCTCCAATAGACCTCACCCTCCAGTAGATCTCCCCCTCCAGTAGACCTCACCCTCCAGTAGACCTCCCCCTCCAGTAGACCTCCCCCTCCAGTAGACCTCACCCTCCAGTAGACCTCACCCTCCAGTAGACCTCATCCTCCAGTAGACCTCATCCTCCGGTAGACCTCACCCTCCAGTAAATCTCATCCTCCAGTAGACCTCACCCTCCAGTAGACCTCATCCTCCAGTAGACCTCATCCTCCAGTAGACCTCACCCTCCAGTAGACCTCATCCTCCAGTATACCTCACCCTCCAGTAAATTTCATCCTCCAGTAGACCTCATCCTCAGTAGACCTCACCCTCCAGTAGACCTCACCCTCCAGTATACCTCCCCCTCCAGTAGACCTCACCCTCCAGTAGACCTCACCCTCCAGTAGACCTCATCCTCCAGTAGACCTCATCCTCCAGTAGACCTCATCCTCCGGTAGACCTCACCCTCCAGTAAATCTCATCCTCCAGTAGACCTCACCCTCCAGTAGACCTCATCCTCCAGTAGACCTCACCCTCCAGTAGACCTCACTCTCCAGTAGACCTCATCCTCCAGTAGACCTCACCCTCCAGTAGACCTCACCCTCCAGTAGACCTCATCCTCCAGTAGACCTCATCCTCCAGTAGACCTCACCCTCCAGTAAATCTCATCCTCCAGTAGACCTCATCCTCCAGTAGACCTCACCCTCCAGTAGACCTCACCCTCCAGTAGACCTCACCCTCCAGTAGACATCATCTTCCAGTAGACCTCACCCTCCAGTAAATCTCACCCTCCAGTAGACCTCACCCTCCAGTAAATCTCATCTTCCAGTAGACCTCACCCTCCAGTAGACCTCATCCTCCAGTAGACCTCATCCTCCAGTAGACCTCACCCTCCAGTAGACCTCATCCTCCAGTAGACCTCATCCTCCAGTAGACCTCATCCTCCAGTAGACCTCATCCTCCAGTAAATCTCATCCTCCAGTAGTCCTTACCCTCCAGTAGACCTCACCCTCCAGTAGACCTCATCCTCCAGTAGATCTCACCCTCCAGTAGACCTCACCCTCCAGTAGACCTCACCCTCTAGTAGACCTCACCCTCCAGTAGATCTCATTCTCCAGTAGATCTCATCCTCCAGTCAATCTCTTCTTCCAGTAAACTCATGGGAAACGTTTTGATCATATTTTTCTGACTAAACTTCAAGTGTAAGAAAACTAATGTATGGAATATGTCAACTTTTATGTTATTTTCATTATCACTATAACCTGGCCTTTGTGTGTCCAGTCCCCACTACCACCTTGGCTATCACTGTCTCCCTGACCGGGACTTTGTGTGTCCTGTCCCCACCATCGCTGTGGCTATCACTGTCACCTTTGCTGGGCTTTCCGTGCCCCGGTCTCCATCACTGCTCATGATGGGGGTGCATTCCAGAGCAGTTCCTTTGTGTGTTGCACGCTCTGTTCTTCAACATTTATTTCAGAAGTTTCAAGGTGTCTTTAGAAACGAGTTGTGTTTCTTACTCTTTTCTACAATGGGCATGAGGGATTCAATGACGTGGAATCCTGCGGTCACACCTCACCCTGGTTTGCTCTGCCTCGTGTCTCTGCTCATGTTGGCAGTCATGGGCCATGCTCTGACACGTGGCCATGTGCTCGGTGGCTCTGTCAATGCTCCTGGGCTGTGTGCGCAGGCCAAGAGCAGACAGCGACCTTAGGAACAATGTTGCATACAATGTATTCCTCTGTGCTTTGACTGTTAAAATCACCCCCTTTCTCCTAGCTTTCAGAGAAGAATCCTTGCACAGTACCTGAAAACGAATCAACATTTTCCTTGCTACTGAAAGAAGTGGTGGCCGTGTGGCCTTAACTCCAAGGGCTGGACTATGCCTTCTGGTGGCTAAGGGGGAAGGGGAGGGGGGGAAGAAGGTAGGGGGAGGGGGCGGTGCTCTGCATTGTCACCTGAGATGTGAAAGGGAGGTGTGTGCACACATGCTCTCTGCAGGTTGAAGTTATACACAAAGGGACCGCTATGAACACTTGATATTTGTGGAGCATCAGTAGTTGGTTTCTCTCTAGAGTAGTCTCTCTGATGATAGACCACCTCGTGTCATCTCTGTGTCCCTTGGAGTGTATTTGTCCCAGTTCATGTTTTGAAGGCTCTTGCTGGCTTTGCAAGTCTGCATCCTGCAGGAATTATTCACCACAGGTCTGTGAGCTCTGCAGCCAGGTTGCTCAGCCATGGATCCAAGTGAACTTTGTAAAGCAGCCACAGACACAGCATGGCCAGTCTCCACGCCCGTGAACTCTCCCATACCTGGCTGCCTGTGTGAGCACAGCCTTTCTTCTGGTGGAAACAGCCTTCACCTGAGGCCCATCCATTCTCTAGGACACTGACTTTTGCTGTGACTTTCATGGTGTCAGGATAATACAGGAACTCTGCAAGCTGGGACTGCGTTTATAACTCCCGTATTGAACTATGTTTTCATTGAATACAATTACAAAAGAGCATAATATCTCAAAATTTTGAGTCACAATCTCAGGCTTATTACTGTCAAAAAGCAATTACGAGCTATTTTTATGTAGAGCTCAAACATAAAATTAAAGACTCAGAAATGAAAGCGAAACATTTTTAACCATACCATACAGAACTCATAACATCGGCTCCAGAGCCAAATGTGGAGCATAGAAAATGCACATTCTGCAACCCGTGGTGGGCGTTTACAAGATGAACTTGAAGAATAATTTAGACCAGCTGTTTGTAGTAACTTTATTTCCATGCTTGCTGATATATGGCAGAAATGGGAGGGAGAAGATGGTAGCGAAACACTTAAAATCCTGACATAAACCAATACTGATGGATGGGGATTTTCTTTCCTTTTCTTTTGGTGACAGTCCTGAGGCTTGAAGCTGAGGCCTGGGCACCGTCCCTGAGCTCAAGGCTAGCGCTCTGCCACTTGAGACACAGCTCCACTTTTTGCTTTTGGGTGGTTAATTGGAGATCAGAATCAGCAGACTTCCCTGCTCAGCTGGCTCTGAACTGAGATCCTAAGATCTCAGCCTCCTGAGTAGCTGAGATCACAACCAGAAATGCAGCACGACCTGCTGCATGGTAGCAGCTTCCCATGCTGCAGGCCCCTGTGTCTTCAGCGAAAGACGTGTGGACATGGAGGAAACATTCCCGAGGCATGGGGCCGCTGCCTGGCCAGGTGGACATGGCCCTGGAGGGAGGTTTGGCCAGGCCTGCGGTCAGCAGGAGCCTCTGATGCCGGCTGGGACCTGTGGGAGGGCTTCGGAGGCCAAGTGCCAAGCGGTTGTTGGGGTAGCAGTGGGTGGCGTGGTGCCAGGCTTGCTCTGTGCTGCCTCAACCGTGGTTAGCTGTTGTGGCAATTCCTGAGTTCCCAAGTGCGGTGGGCCTGGCCCAGGTCTCTGGGATCCCTGTGCCTTCACACGCCGGCCTCACCGCCTGAAGCCTCCGCAGTGGCTGCTGCTGCCGGCTGCCATGCTCTTTCCCCTGGATCGCCTAGTTTTCCTGTGCCAGGCGCACGGGCATGCAAGACCAGGGATGGGAGTATGGGAGGGAGGAGCACGGGGGGGGGCGCACAGGAGGGAGGAGTGTGGAGGACAGGGCATCATGCTCCACTCGTGCAGGCTCCACTTAGTCCAGCCCAGGGAACTGGCCCCTCACAGAGGCAAGGTGCAATGAAAATGAGGTGAGCTCTCAGCCTGCTGAGAGGCCCGGCCTTGGCGCCTCATCGAGCAGTAGGACGCACGACGACCACTCTGCTACCCAGGTCAGGGTGTTGGTTTCTTGGCTCAGAAGGGCTGTGACCCTTCACCATTTTAAGGAATTGAAGATCTCCATGGGGATGGAATCACGCAGTGTTTTCTTAGCAGCCGGGCCGGGCTGTGACGTGGGAGCTTCGCTGAGTTTTCTGTCAATGGCTTTGCTTTCCAGGTGATTCTCTTCTTCATTAGGGGCAGTGATCCCTCTGGGAAAATTCAGAAAGACAGAGCAGCTGTGGGTTTGGTGTCCTTATGGGTCACCTGTCAGCAGAGCACACAGGGACCATGCTGCCCTCCAGGTAGCATGAGCAGGCCGCCAGGCAGGCGAGGCTCCAGCTCCTCAGGCACCAACCTCTCCCCTGGTGCCTCACTTCTCTTGGAACTGGACAGGGATTTTGCTCTGCCTCTGCAGGTGTGGCTGGCTCTGCAGGTGTGGCTGGCCCTGCAGCTGTGGCTGGCTCTGTAGGTGTGGCTTGCTCTGCAGGTGTGGCTGGCCCTGCAGGTGTGGTTCCCTCTGCAGGTGTGGTTCCCTCTGCAGGTGTGGCTGGCTCTGCAGGTGTGGCTCCCTCTGCAGGTGTGGCTGGCTCTGCAGGTGTGGCTGGCTCTGCAGGTGTGGCTCCCTCTGCAGGTGTGGCCTCCCTCTGCAGGTGTGGCTCCCTCTGCAGGTGTGGCTCCCTCTGCAGGTGTGGCCTCCCTCTGCAGGTGTGGCTCCCTCTGCAGGTGTGGCTCCCTCTGTAGATGTGGCCTCCCTCTGCAGGTGTGGCTGGCTCTGCAGGTGTGGCCTCCCTCTGCAGGTGTGGCCTCCCTCTGTAGATGTGGCCTCCCTCTGCAGGTGTGGCTGGCTCTGTAGATGTGGCCTCCCTCTGCAGGTGTGGCTGGCTCTGCAGGTGTGGCTCCCTCTGCAGGTGTGGCTGGCTCTGCAGGTGTGGCTCCCTCTGCAGGTGTGGCTGGCTCTGCAGGTGTGGCTGGCTCTGCAGGTGTGGTTCCCTCTGCAGGTGTGGCTCCCTCTGCAGGTGTGGTTCCCTCTGCAGGTGTGGCTGGCTCTGCAGGTGTGGCTCCCTCTGTAGATGTGGCCTCCCTCTGCAGGTGTGGCTGGCTCTGCAGGTGTGGCTCCCTCTGTAGATGTGGCCTCCCTCTGTAGGTGTGGCTCCCTCTGCAGGTGTGGTCCCCTTTGCTGGTGTGCCTGGCCACGCCTCACAGTTGGGGCTCCCGGTGGCTGTGTGCTTCCTCAGTACAAATGCAGTCACGAGCCCTGGGAGCACTGGCCAGGCCCACTGGAAGGGCCCACTGCCAGCACCACCAGGAGCTTCTTCAAGGAAGACCTGCCATCTGTCAAGCCCCAGTCTGCTCAATGCAATCATCAAGCCCTGCCCCAGCCCTTAGGAGTTTTTTAAGCTGAGTGGACTCAGGAGGCAGGGGCCCAGCAGCGAGCTGCATGCAGGTCGCCCTGTCTAGCTTACCACGGCAGGTCATCCCAGCTCTCCCGCACGGCAGGTCACCCGGCACACTCACCCGGCACGCTCACCCAGCACGGCACGCTCACCCGGCACACTCACCAGGCATGCTCACCCGCACACTCACCCATCACGCTCACCTGGCACACTCACCCGGCACGCTCACCCAGCACGGCACGCTCACCCAGCACACTCATCAGGCATGCTCACCCGCACACTCACCCATCACGCTCACCTGGCACACTCACCCGGCATGCTCACCCACATGCTCACCCGGCACACTCACTCAGCACGGCACGCTCACCTGCACACTCACCCAGCACGGCACACTCACCCGCACACTCACCTGGCACACCCACCCGGCACACTCACCCAGCACGGCACGCTCACCTGCACACTCACCCAGCACGGCACGCTCACCCGCACACTCACCTGGCACACCCACCCGGCACACTCACCCAGCACGGCACGCTCACCTGCACACTCACCCAGCACGGCACACTCACCCGCACACTCACCTGGCACGCTCACCCAGCACGCTCACCCGGCACGCTCACCCGCACACTCACCCAGCATGCTCACCGGGCACGCTCACCCGTACACTCACCCAGCATGCTCACCGGGCACGCTCACCCTGCACACGGCTAGGTGCACTCATGTGGCAGGCGTGCAGTGAGGAGCACACAGGATTGGGTGGACACGCTGGCATGGTACTGGATCTTGGTGACTAGAGTAATGGGACTGTGCCCATAGCTGCTGCTAGGACCGAGTTCCCTCTTATATCCGCTCCCTGTGTCCCCTGACCTCCAGAACTGAGTTCTCTCACATATCCACCACCCACGTCCTCTGACCTCCAGGCTCTTCGGAACACTCTACTGTGGCTCCAAGCAGCCACAATTAGCTACAGACTACGGACTCTGTACACCCATTCCCACAAAGAGTTCCTGTGTGCACAGACCAATCTATTACCTGCTTCAGTGAACTGTCTGTTGATAATTTGCAGAGTTTTCACCCCTGGGTGATGGAAGAGCTCCACCCTTTTCCCAGCGCCTGCTCCTAGCACTCAAGACAGCTGCATAATGCATGAGAAAACTGCCAAACACTCCAGACAGGCCACCTACACTCAAGATCTGTGGATAACATTCATGCCACCAGGCTTGTTTCTACGGAACTTCACAGAGATGAAACTCGTACACCAGTCAGCTCACACATTGGAAGGTGCAAGCCAATGGTTTTAGCACCACAGATTTATGCCAGCCATCCATTTTAGAACATTCTGACTGTCCTAACAAAAGCCCTCCTGCCATCTGGTCGCATACTCTGCTTCCCTCGTGGATCTGGCCACTCTGCATGCACTTTCTGTCTGTAGCTCTGCATGCACTGCACCTTCTTTTACAATGCTTTCCAGTCCCATCCACGTGGTGACAGGCTCTATTATTTCTTTGGTGTGGACCAAAATTCTACTGAACACTTCATTCACTTCTGAATGGATGAACATTTGTGAATAATGTTGGTATTAGATTAGTATCCATTTTGCTTTATAATACAGTGAACATATCAAGGTGAATTATGAAGTTGAAAGCTAGTTTGAGATAACAAATCCTACTGAAACAGAGTGGTCAACCATGACCTTCCCCAGTGGTTGCTCTGAACCTCTTTCCTTCCTTCTTCTCCCCTTCCCTCCTTCCCTCCCTCCCTCCTTCCCTCCCTCCCTCCCTCCCTCCTTCCCTTCCCTTCCCTTCCCTTTCCTTCCTTCCTTCCTTCCTTCCTTCCTTCCTGCCTGCCTGCCTGCCTGCCTGCCTGCCTGCCTGCCTGCACAGTGTCCTTGGGTTTTCTCAAGGCTAGATCTCTACCACTTGAGCCACAGCATCACTTCTGGCTTTTTTTCTGTGTATGTGGTACGGAGGAATCAAACCTGGGTCTTCGTGCATGCTAGGCAAGCACTCTACCTCTAGGCCAAACTCCCGGGCCCTAGGAGTTGACAATTTTTTACAATGAGACTGAGCAGTGAGTCAGCCAGCACCTGTCACTGTACCCTGGCCCCCTTGGGATGTTGGGGTGCCTGGGGGTTTGCACAGTCTCTGGGACATGTGTCTTGGATGTTTGCAGGCCCTCTCTGACAGGCACACCTGCACCGAAGTAACAGGGAGTGGGGGCTGCTGTGTGCACCCCAGACCCAGCCTCCAGAGGTCCGGCACTCTGACCAGTGCTTCCTGACAGGCCCCTCAGCTGCTCGGGAGACCCTGGCCTGCTCCCGGCGCCCCGCTCCCTGTACCCCTGCTCCCTGCATCCCTGCTTCCTGTACCCCATTCCCTGCACCCCTGCTCCCTGCACCCCTGCTCCCTGTATCCCTGCTTCCTGTACCCCCACTCCCTGCAACCCTGCTCCCTGCAGTTGTCTCTGAGGCTCCCTTTGAGCAGCTCCCCCACCACGAGGCTCTCCAGCTGGGGAGGGGCTGCACTCTGCTCCCTGAAGGCTCCATCAGCAGGACACCAGGCGGTCCTGGCATTCCTGGCACAGTCCTGCCGTGCCCCCAAGCACTTCTGAAGTCAGTTGTATTTGTTTCCTCTTACATGGGAAATTGGTAATTTAGGAAAGGTGAACTTGAATGAACCAGGAATACGGAGGAATGGCATTAGAACACCATGGCTTCCTAGCATGGGGAGTGTTGGTTTCGCTCGTCCTTCTGGCCGTGATAACTCCACCCAGGCTGCTACTTGAATTGTATCAACAATCGAGTCAGATGAGCGCTTGTTCTGAAGCTTCGTCAGTGTGTCCGAGACCAAAAGAAGTTGAGCGGTTGTAGACCATGATGAATGTGCAGGAGGAAAGCACACACCCCACCAAGTGTGGGTGGCAAAAGGAGCCACCTCAGCAGTGGTGACCCTTCCTCTCGGCCGGCAGGGCAGGAGTTCTGTGCACGGAGCAGCTACGTATGTAGAGGAGAATGCTGCACGTGGAGAACCAAGCCAGGGGGACAGCACAGGATAAGGTGGGCACCTGTTTGGTGCCCACCAGAGCCATCCTGGGAACCTCCCACTGGGCAGACATTCTCGGCCCCGCAAAGCCGCTCCCCACGGCAGAGGATGCTGTTTGTGGTAGAGCTGGATGGATGGCGGAGGTGTGCGTTTTCTGTCTGGACATAACAGTGACAAGGTGTGTCCGGTGATCTCACCGAGGGCGGGGGTCTGCTGGGGGGCCAGTCCTCTCATTATGTGGTGTTGGTTTTGGGGGTCTGCTGGGGGGCCAGTCCTCTCATTATGTGGTGTTGGTTTTGGGGGTCTGCTGGGGGGCCAGTCCTCTCATTATGTGGTGTTGGTTTTGGGGGTCTGCTGGGGGGGCCAGTCCTCTCATTATGTGGTGTTGGTTTTGGGGGTCTGCTGGGGGGCCAGTCCTCTCATTATGTGGTGTTGGTTTTGGGGGTCTGCTGGTGGGGCCAGTCCTCTCATGTGGTGTTGGTTTTGGGGGTCTGCTGGGGGGCCAGTCCTCTCATGTGGTGTTGGTTTTGGGGGTCTGCTGGGGGGGGCCAGTCCTCTCATTATGTGGTGTTGGTTTTGGGGGTCTGCTGGGGGGGCCAGTCCTCTCATTATGTGGTGTTGGTTTTGGGGGTCTGCTGGGGGGGCCAATCCTCTCATTATGTGGTGTTGGTTTTGGGGGTCTGCTGGGGGGGCCAGTCCTCTCATTATGTGGTGTTGGTTTTGGGGGTCTGCTGGGGGGGGCCAGTCCTCTCATTATGTGGTGTTGGTTTTGGGGGTCTGCTGGGGGGCCAGTCCTCTCATTATATGGGTCTTGGTTTTGGGGGTCTGTTGGGAGGGGAGAGTCCTCACTACCACTTGAGCCACAGCACCAATTGTAGCTTTTCTATGTGTGTGGTAGTGAGAATGGAACCCGGGTCTTTGTGCATGCCAGTGAGCACTCTACCATGGTACCACTGGGCCATGCTCCCAGCCCCCGAAGCACCCCCCCCCCCGCTTTTTTTAAGTACCACACTAGATGTATGAGAGAGGGAAAGGTAAGATATCTGGATCAGAAATATTTCAGCTGCTTTAACCTTGTGTCTTTTCCAACCATCCCATCCGGCTGTCCCTGGGCCCCAGGCTGTGAACTGGAGCCATTGAGTGTTCTTGAAATGTCCCTCAGTGCCTGGCACAGAGAGGCCTGTGGTGCCCACCAGCAAACTGGCCCCGGAGAGGAAAACGCACACGGTGCCCCAGTTGCCTGGTCCGTGTGCAGAGCAGACCTACCCCCGGGCCTGTGCTCCTGTGTGTTGCACATTTTGCATTGTAGGGTGCTGGCTGGGGTCTGGAGAGAGCAGAGCCCAGCGGGCAGGGGCAGGGCTGGCAGCGCTGGTCCTGCATGCCGGGATGCATGTGGGCCGGGGGCGTCTGGGCGGCTGTGGCAAATCACCAAGTGCTCTGCCTAATGACCGAAGAAAAGGATACTTTTGTTTTCTTTTTCCGTTTGGCACATGAGAAAGCCTTCTCTCCTTTCCTGCTTAAATGTACACAAAGGGCTCAGTATACTTTGAGTGCTAGTGCCAAGAAAAGGACTTGGAGAATTTTAAAGGAGTTTAATCTGACAATTGATGCTCTAGTTAATTCCTAAATGAATAACTGATTAGCCCACATTTTCCAGGAAATCACAGCCTTATACATCATGACATAATTCAAGATTACGTATCGTTTCATTATCTCAAAGAAGCACACACATGAAAGCCTCGCATTTCCAGCTTGGCACGTAATGCTTCTGTCGCTTGTCTGGACTGGCAATTTGACTCATTAATAAGTAGCAAGGAGCGGGCTGGGCACGAGGGCTGCAAGAGCCCCGATGTGGGGGTCGCTGTGTGAGGCTGGCCGGCTGGGCGGGAGGGGGGGAGGGCGGAAGGGGGGCGGGAGCCCTGACATGGGGGTTGCTGTGCCAGGCTGATGGGGGGTCGGGAGGGAAGCTTATGGGGTGTCTTTCAGAAAATGGAAACGGGTCCTCATGTGACTGTACCCTCATGTTTAGGGTGGACAGGGAAGCCCATTCATTTGGGTGTTTTTGCCTTAAAACGCTGACAAAGGTGCCCTTAGTGACGATTAGATTGGGGTTCTGGGGATGAGGACTCCCTCGGGCGGCACTCTGTGGGCCCAGTCTGGGGCACACAGTGGCTGGGACACTTCAGCAGATGCCTGCCCTGGACTTTTCCTTGGGCTGCGCTTCTCTTCCTGGTGTCCTTTCAACCGTCTTGCCAGCTGCTGCTTCTGGTGAGGGACCCGGCGCCTGCGTGGGGGGCCATGGTCTGTTCCCCTAACACCCGGGAGGCCCTTAGTCCTACCGCTAGCCTCTGAGTGAAAGGATGCTTTGGTGGTTTGTTCTTTGTTGTCTAAAACACCTGGGTCCTTGGCTTTTGTCCCCCACTGGCCCCTGAACTGCCACTAACTGCGGCGACAGGAAATAAAGTAAGCTGGCTTGGCCGCGGCCCAGTGGCTCTGGGTGCGTTCTGAGCGGCTGAAGGAAATCAGATCCACTGGAGAGTGATGTGAGCAGTTTGAAACCTTGGAGACAGTTTGGACATGGAGCCCAGGGCAGGAGAGGCGGATGGAGAGGCGCAGGCTGCCTGAGCATCTGCGGCTGCGGCTGCGGGGCTCACCGCTGGCCGAGAGCCGGTGCCAGGACTGCGGTGGGCGCCAGCTCCCTCGCCTGCCATGTGGGCCAGGAGCAGGCCCGGGGGAGCCACTGAACCCCGGACTCAGCAGAGCAGCCCCTCCCAAGAAGCCACAGCTCCACAGATCAGAGCCCACAAGCGCAGGAGGAAAACAACCACCTGCCAAGGAAGGCCTCCTCGAGCCCCGTGGACTTACCTGCAGAGCCCCTGGCCTCCGGTAATCCCGTGGACTCACCTGTGAGAGTGCCACAGTCACGAGCAAAGTTTTATGGAAAGGGAGCACTAAGATGGCAAGAGTGGTGTGGTGTCAGCTTGCCAAAGCACTCAGAATGAAGATTGGAAGGAAGGGTGTCAAAATATTGCCATGGGTTACTTGTGTGTGCTGGGACTGCAGATGATCTGAAAAGAGTTCTGACTGATCCTTAGCTTGCTTTGCCATCATAAAGTGTCATTTGTACAGTCAGTAAATGTTATTTTTACCTTCCCCTGAACCCCCTGTGGAAAATGAGAAAGGAAAATTAATGCAGTGTGTTTTCTGGATGCAAGCTACATTGAGAAGTTGGACAATGGGATGGAGGGAGAGTGTACAGATAACGTGGCCTGTCTGTGCTACTCAGAACCACCTGGGAGATAAGGTAGCAAACACGGAACGTCCAGTGCCAGGAATCCACAGCTCTTCTCAGAGGAAGAAGAGGGTGGTGAAGATGCCGTGGGCCACCGCCACCCGGTGGCCTTCCACAAGGGACTGTCCCCAAGGGCTGGAGCTCAGGCAGGCGCGGGAGGATCGCTGCGCAGTCACGGCTGGGGGAAGAAGAGAGGCCCTCAGAGGGCTGGGCAGGCCAGGCTGTGTGCAGGCTGCGCGCCGCATTTTGTGCTGGTTTGGAGTGTATGGCCTGAGAGTTGCACATTAACTCGTCTTGTGACCACATGTGAATGTAATTGTTTTTATTCTCAGTATCTTTTTAGCCAGAGGACTTTTCTCTTTATTGATAAACATTACATTCATTTTCCATTGGTCTGAGTAGTTCTAAGATACTGTGGGTCAAATTGAAGTCTCATTAATCCCACTGGAAAAATCCCAAAATAAGCAAAAAAAAAAAAAAAAAAAAAAAAGAGAAAGAAAACAAAAAGTCCCTTCGAGTCTGACCACTCTGACCACTCAGTTGGGGTTTTCCCCTCCATCTACTCCCGGGGATGGCAGAGCCCAGACATCTCATGTCTTTTGGGGTCATCCGTGCATGCATCGTACGCTCCGACACACCGTGCAGCGTCTGTGGGCCTGGTCCAGTGGGGTCCCGGCCAGGGAGGAAGGCAGCGCTGTGGACACTGGCCACTGGTGATTGCAGCAGAGCAAGTGGAGGTGCTGTGGTTTCCTCTGAGGACCCTGCTGAGGGGCAGATCGAAAGCCAATGGTTCCTGTTCCAAGGAAAATTCTGCTTTTCTGTTTTCCTCCCCCAGACCAGAGCTTGACCGCTGCTTTGCGTCTGGGTGACACAGGCGACCGTCGCAGTGGGTTGGTGGATAAGCTGAGCTTTCCCAAAGAGGAGCCCTTTGAAGTCCAGACAGTTTTGTGATAATTGATAATCTAATCTCAGCCTGGCCTGGGTGCTTTTCCCGCTTTCTTTCCTGGCTGGTGACTGGGCTCTGCAAGAGAGCAAGCGAGGGAACTATGACAGCATGCCTGTGGACTGTGGTCCCGGGGTCACCACGCCAGCTGCCTGACAGCTCCGCCTTCCTGAAAGGTGAAATCTTGGTGGCCTAGCTGGAGTGGGGCGGAGCTGGGAGAAACAACTTTTCACTCCTAGCTCCAGGCTAAACACGGCCATTATCATTGTAGAGGTAATAACAAAGTGGTTAATTACAGGCTGATGCCCTTGGAGCCAAAGTTGGACCAAAGGGACTGAAGGTTGAAAAGTGGCACTTAACAAGAAGTTAGAGGTCATTTCTTCTTCTTCTTTTTTTCTTCCTGTCTAGTGGAATAACTTAATTAATGGTCAGGTTTGGGGTTAGTGGCAAATAGAACTCTCAAAGAGACATCTTACTAGAATGATTGAATTTGTCCAAACCCTCCAATCAGCCTTTTGCAGAGGGCCATGCTGTCTTCAGTTTCCTCAGTTATCTCCTGGAGTCCTGCAGACGTGGGGAGGAGGCAGTGGGCAGGGGTGGCGTCTCCCGGCAGGGCTTATGGAGACCAGGTGTTTGTGGTCATTTATTAACCAGGCCGTGCCTTGAGGCCTGGCTGCCTCTCCAGTATCCACCTCCATTCCTTGGAAAGCCAGCCAGGTCCCTTCGGGGGCCAACACAGTCTGTCTCAAGGAGTTGCTTGTATTGCAGCGAGACGCTGTGGTGGACAACCAATGGGCTAGTTCAGAACAGCCGGAGTTGAAGGCTCTGAATGCTGCCGATGCAGAGAAGCGGGGCTGAGGTGCCCGCCACCCCACAGAGTCACGGAAGAGCACAGGGCCATGGAAGTCAAGATGCTGCCTCCCGACTCTGCGCAGGGTCCCGTCCTGCCTCCGCCGTGGGCCAGCCCGCAGCCTTGCTCAGGGTGCCCGCTGGCGTGTGTGTGCCCTGCCCCTGCTGCATCCTGCAGGCTGACCCGCCCCTGCCATCCGCCTGTCCCCAGTTTTCCGTGCAGGGATGGCCCACAGTGAGTAGACAATCTTTGATTGTCCCGATGGTGAGTTCAGCTAACTCCATGACCCCCAGGTCTGCCATGCCAGGACAGACAGGAAAACGATCTCCTCCCCCTGGGCCACCTTCTGCTCGCGTGGTTCCTGTTGAAGCCCGGGGGTGTGTGGTCTCCACGTTGTCAGTCCTCCAGGTAAAGGACGGGTTCAAGAGCTGGCACTCGCACAGGTGGGCAGGGAGGGGGCACAAAGGGCTCTTTGATGTGCATAGGGCCGCATGGCTCTGCCAGGGGCCTGGGACTTTCTTGACTCCCGGCAGGAGGCTGGAAGGTGGGGACCGAGGCATCTTGTGGCTGTTTTGGAAGGTGAACGGGTGGGCTGCAGGCTCCGGGGTTGCTTTGGTGTGGTTTGTTCCCCGGGCTGTGGCAGGTGTGCGGTCTGTGGGGAGAGGGCCGAGGCCCACGGGAGGGGTGTGCAGGCAGGGCAGGCTGGGGACCCAGCCAGTGAGGCTGACGGGGGTCGAGGGCAGGGCCCGGGGGCTCCCTGGAGGGTTGTGTGCGTCTGCCTCCAAACATCCACATGTGTGCCAAGGGCAGAGCGGGACCAAATCCGTCTCCATAGTTCTGTGTGAGAAATGTCACCACCCTCTGTGACATCATGGACCCAGATTGTGCGCCTATTTGAGCAGGAGGTCTTGGAGAGCCTTCTTGCCGGTCTATGCTGTTATGTACAATGGCTATTAGTATTTGTTCTGAATGTTACCCGTGTTCGTGGGCTTTGTGAGGAGTTACTTTTTACTATGTGGAGTGGCTCATTCCTCTCCCACATAGAAATCACCATGGCGTCTTGACCTGGCCGGGAGCTCAGGAGCATCTGCCGCCATGGCCTCTTACATGGGTCACACACTGGCCTGTTCACTGTGACACGCTCAGGCCTGTTCTCTGTGACACGCTCAGGCCTGTTCTCTGTGGCACACTCAGGCCTGTTCACTGTGACACGCTCAGGCCTGTTCTCTGTGACACACGCAGGCAGGCTTGTTCTCTGTGACACGCTCAGGCCTATTCCCTGTGATACACACTGGCCTGTTCTCTGTGACACACTCAGGCCTGTTCATTGTGACATGCTCAGCCTGGCTTTCTGTGACACACACTGGCCTTTTCACTGTGACACGCTCAGGCCTGTTCACTGTGACACACTCAGGCCTGTTCTCTGTGACACTCTCAGCCTGGCTTTCTGTGACACACTCAGGCCTATTCACTGTGACACACACTGGCCTTTTCACTGTGACACGCTCAGGCCTGTTCTCTGTGACACACTCAGGCCTGTTCTCTGTGACACACGCAGGCAGGCTTGTTCTCTGTGACACACTCAGGCCTGTTCACTGTGACACATGCAGGCAGGCCCGTTCTCTGTGACACACTGGCCTGTTCTCTGTGACACACTCAGCCTGGCTTTCTGTGACACACACTGGCCTTTTCACTGTGACACGCTCAGGCTGGCTTTCTGTGACACACACTGGCCTGTTCACTGTGACACGCTCAGGCCTATTCTCTGTGACAAGCTTGTTCTCTGTGACACGCTCAGGCCTGTTTCCTGTGACACACACTTGCCTGTTCTCTGTGACACACGCAGGCAGGCTTGTTCTCTGTGACACGCTCAGGCCTGTTCCCTGTGACACACTCAGGCCTGTTCCCTGTGACACACTCAGGCCTGTTCTCTGTGACACACTCAGGCTGTTTCTGTGACACACACTTGCCTGTTCTCTGTGACACACGCAGGCATGTTCTCTGTGGCACACGCAGGCAGGCTTGTTTTCTGTGACACACTCAGGCCTGTGGCAGGCCTGTTCTCTGTGACACACTCAGGCAGGCCTGCTCTCTGTGGCATGGGACTCAAATGATCCGAGTCCCCCGCCCAGGAGGCAAACCAATGTTGTCCCTCGCTGCCTGGCAGTCAAGGGAGGCCTGTGTGCACTGCTGGTGCTTCTTTCTCCTCACCGTCCCGCTTGGCTCTTTTTAAGGTCCTGAGCCACCGAAGCCCGCCTGTGGCTTGTCAGCACCCAGGTCTCTAAGCATCTCCTGTCTGGGTCTGTGGGGCTCTTGCCAGTGCAGTGCCCTCCAAATCTTGTGCAATTCCTTTCCGTCTCCACGCCGGCCAGTGCCAGGGGTGCAGGCAGGTGCCATTCTCCCAGGCTTTGCTGTGGTGGACTGGGGCAGGCAGGCTCTGCCTGGACCTGCAAATCAGCAGGTGGGCTGTAGCCCTGGGTGGGCCTCTCTTGGTTTCTCCTGGGGCCCTGGCTTTACTTGAGCCTTGCTCTGAGGGGCCCACGGAAGCTTAACTGCAGCCACTCCTAATCTTACCCTGTGTTTACTGTGGAAATGAAAATGGCTTCCTTGTTTACCCTACAGGCTCTGGCCTGTCCAGCTGATGGCACTGTCCTTCCCAGATCCTGCTTCCTTTGGGGGAGGGGGGCTGATTTTCCATGTCCTCTGTGCATGTCTCACTCAGCAAGTACAAGTTCATCAATGCAAAATCAAACCGGGAGCCAGGCACTGGTGGCTCATGCCTGCAATCAAATTCAAGAGGCTGAGATCTGAGGATCCCTGTTCAAAGCCAGCCCAGACAGAAAAGTCCGTGAGACTCTCATCTTCAATGAACCACCAGAAAACTGGAAGTGGTGCTGTGGCTCAAAGTGGTAGAGTGCCAGCCTTGAGTGAAAGAGCTCAGGGACAGAGCCAGGCCCCGAGTTCAAGCCCTCAACCACTAAAAACTAAAACAGAAAACAATGAAATAACAAATAACTTGTGATGTAATTTACAACACCAATATGAGAGGGAGTAATGTAGTCTTAGAGTGTACGCTAGGGAATAAGAAAAATACTTGTGTAGGATTTAAATTTTAGGTGTAAAAATAAGAGAGGGAGCGAGAAGGGAGAAATAAGAAGGAAGATGGGAAGAAGAAGGAAGAAGGGGTGGGGTGAAGTGTGGGGTTGAAGGTAAACCATATACAGAGCTGGGAGAGCCAGTTCACCGTTCTGTGCCTACTGCAGTGTGACGTGCGAATACTCCTGTCGCTGTGTGTGTACATACTCTACTCGGCGGGGTCGGGCTGCTGTCAGCCCTTGGCTCGCTCTACCTTTCAACTGGACCCTGGAGCTGAGACGTGGCGGCTCTTTCAGGCCCTCTTGCCCTGCTGGAGACGTGGCGGCTCTCGCAGGCCGCCTTGCCTGTCCCCTCCTGAGCAGCTGTACTCGTGTACACTTCCTGAGCAGAGCGTTCAGAGCCGGCTCCTTCCCAGGCGTGCTGTCTGGCCCTGGGGAGAGGACGCCCTTGCTGGGAGTGAGGCTTTCAGGACTCCCTGTGGCTGAGGCGGTTGTGCAGTTTGTAGTGTGGTCTGCGGGTGGCTCTTACCCAAACCAAGCCAAGCCAGGCAGCTGGACCGGCATGGGCCGAGGGTGAAGCAGATTCGAATCCTGCTCTCTGCTCTTCACCAAGCACGTGCCATCTATTCTTCCCCCGTTTTTCTTCTTTTTTGTTAGTTGTGGGTCTTGAACTCAGGACCTGAGTGCTGGTCCTGAGGTCTTTTGCTCAAAGCTATCACTCGGCCCCACAGAGCCAGAGCCATGGCACCACTTCCGATTTTCTGGTGCTAAACTTTAGATAAGAGCCTGCCCAGGCTGGCTTTGAACCAGATCCTCAGGCTCCTCAGATCTCAGTTCCGGAGTAGCCAGGACCTTGGGTGTGAGCCACCGGTGCTTGGCTCAGTTTCTTTTGTGGATCTAAAGTTAAGTGTTGTGAAATCTCCTCTAGCTACCAGATTCCTGCTTGTTTACCAATGATTACTGACTTGACTCTTTCTTTTAGCTTGGTAGCTGAGGTTTTATTTCTGTGGGGTAATGTACTGTCTGCCTCCTTCCCTTTCTCTGCATAATGTTTAGATCAAAGGAAAGCAAAAACCTGAATTTGATCCTTCTTGAGAACTACTGTCAGTGTGAACATTCCAAATGAAAACTCTACAGAAAGTGCAGAATTGTTAAATTTCAAGTAGGAAAGCGTAAAAATAAACTGATCATAAAATAAACTAGAAAAAGAAAAGTATAATAAATAAAACAAAAAAGGATGTTATCAGAAGCACAAATTAGAATTCATAAATAAATATAAAATATGGTTTATCACGCTTAGGAAGCACTGACTTCTTATTACAAAAAAATCAAATTTGTAAACATTACCAATAAGAATCATAGATACATATAAAAAATTCTCTGAACAAAAATCTGCTCAGATGTAAAATGTTTTACTATTTTTATAAAATGCGACAAAATAGATTGTTATTTTTCCACTGAGAATGAACAAATATCAAACTGGTCAAAGGCATCATCACTGGCAAACACGACCGGGACTCTGGCTGCCAGAGCTGGCCTGGCACACAGAAGGGATGGGTTGCGCTAATTCGGGAGCAATGTAAATTCACAAGTTAAATTCTTGCTGTCCTGCGATGCCGGCTTCCCATTCCCTTGCAAGCAGGTCTGGCCCAGCCTCGCCACCCCGAGGTGGGCAGAGGTGGGCAGGGGGCTGTGAGTGCAGACAGCAGATCAAGACCAGGAAGCCAGGGTGTGGTTTGGGGGTCTGGATTTGAACTGAGGCATTATGACTTCGGAGCTTTTACTCTTGGCTGCAGAATCGGGCAGAAAACCCTACCAAATCCAGCCCCTCCTCCCGTTCTTTTCACAGCCTAATACAGGCCTTTCCAGAACACAAAACTAATCCTGCAGCATCAGATGGAAAAATCTTACACAAAGAAAATAGCAAATCAATTTAATGTAATGCTTAAGTTCCGGAAATATATGGACGTGAAGTTATAACCAAATATCCTCATGTGGAATGACACAGATTTCACATTTCTTCCTGAAAATGACACTCAGCAGCAAGAAGGAGAAAGGCCATGAGTCGATGACAAGGCCTATCCCGCCCTCTTCCACGGGGTGGGATGGGTGGGTGACTCTCGGCGCTTGTTCGGAAGAATGTGTGCTCACAGCCGCCTGGCATCTGGTTCAGGAAGGGAATTGGGTAATGTCACCAGAATCCATCCTCGGAACCCCGTGGGATGCGCCTGTGGTTTTCACAGCAGTTTTCTTGGCCTCCTAGAGATTGGGGCCTCTGCTGGGACCAGTGGTCCTGGCGGGGTTTCCCTGAGACCCCCCACACCGAAAGCAAGGTGGGAGCCTGTTGGCTTTCTTCTAAGCCAGAAACTTGCAATAGGAGGAAAATGGTAGCACACGCGGCTGCTTTTTAGTGTTTGGAGAGACATGATCATTTTATCACGACAAAACTGAACTCAGTTCAGTGCATCATTCGTTACGATTATCGCCCAGTGATTGAATCTTTTCTTAACTTCTCACTTCTTCATTTAAATGGCATACTTTTTTAAAGGTGACAACATGTTTGGCGAATCACCCTGAAATCTGCTCCTAAATTATTGCTGAAATCCAATCCAGTGTAAGAAATCAAGGGAAGAAATAAAAGACTGCGATCGCAGAAAAGACAAAACTTACAAATTTCTACCCAAAGTGAGAGAACTTAAAGAACAATAGGGACATGTGAGGAAGCAGGGAAGACCCAAATATCAAGATACTTTCAAGCAGTAAAATAACGTCTCCCACTGTTAGTGACTCACGGGGCCCCATGCTGTGGGGACCTGACACACCCACGTCAGGAGACTGAGGCACGAGAGGGTTACAGGGATCATGTGCCAAGCCTTCCTGAGAGGCTGGGTGAGCACCCTGCATTCCAGATGGGACGTTTGGCTCTCGGGAGAGCATGGATTCCACTGGAGCGAACCTAACAGGCTTCATACAATTCCAATCCCCATGCCGCCGGGGCTTCTGGAGTGGCCGTGGAGGACTTGGTGCGTTGAGGTGTTAGGTACAAGCAAAGGTGCCACGCCACGAGCAATTGCACAACTCCCGGACGGCGGTGTCGGGCAGTGCTGGCGTCCTCATCACAAGCCCAGAGATGACACTTTGGTGGCGGGAGGGAACCGAGCTCCAGCTGCCAGGAAATGTGTTGCGGAGGGTCCTGGAGCTGCGTGTGGCATCACAAGCGTCTTGTGACTAACGCCCATTGTGTCTGGGGCCTCGGCCACACGGCACAGCACCGCCGGGGGACCCTGCCGGGGACTGTGTTTTGTCCCTGCGTTGATCTTTTGTGCAACTGTAAATTTTATGGAAGGAAAGTAGCCTTTGAACCTGAAAAGATTCCCATTTGCTCCCTAACTCATTTTCCAAGTCCTCGGCTGTCCTGGAGCGGGGGCCGGAATGCGGGGCCTGGTGACAGGCTGTCAGGTCCACGGACACTCAGGGTGGGTCCCTGTCCAACTGCCTCCCCCTGAAAACACGGGCACAAAGGCAGTGCACACGAACAGGCTGCAGGCACACCGCATCATACCCGCACACCAGAAATGTGCACGCACAACCCACGTGCACACCACAATCAGACACAGCACGTTCCCACACCCCTGCCCACAACACACTCGTACTCACAGTCACACACAGCCAGCGTGCCCCGATTCACAACCCGAGTACACCACACACACCCACTCATGCACACTACGCGCTCACACACACTGACGCCAACACACACGCATGTGCACTCTGTGTGGCCTCCAGTCTTAGGGTGGAGCACGCCAGCCTCCTCCCAGCAGGCTGAGTGTGAGGAGGCTGTGTCCTGCTCACAATCAGAAACCAGGCTCTCCCGAGGGCAGTGCCCTGGAAGCCCCCACGTCTGCCCTCCGGCCTCTGTCCGCTGCTCCCGTGGAAGAGCAGCCCGCCTGTCCTCCGCTGCCCCCTCGCACCTGTCTTCTCCCGCCCCCATCTCAACATCTGGGGACACAGCTGGATGCTGCCCAGGCACATTGCCAAACACGGGCAGAGGACGGATGCCCGAGTCTGTGCATCCTAGGTCCTGCGTGGCACTCAGACACACTCTGCAAGCCCAGTGAGTGTGCAGATGAGTGTGCAAACAAAATTATGAGCACAGAGAAGAAAGCTTCCAACCATGAGTGCATTTGCAGCTAGCTTTCCAGGTGCTGCTCGGTGACTTGCACACAGCACGTCCCCAGCTATTGGCACGGGATTTCCAGGACACACCACAGGATGCTTTTAGCTCAGCTTCCAGCAG
This sequence comes from Megascapheus bottae, assembly GCF_031878675.1. Classification (NCBI taxonomy): domain Eukaryota; kingdom Metazoa; phylum Chordata; class Mammalia; order Rodentia; family Geomyidae; genus Megascapheus; species Megascapheus bottae. Next base: position 842,945 of record NC_143527.1, read on the forward strand.
TAATAATGGCAAGCGTGTCACAGAGTAATTCTACTCCTGGAGAAGTCAGAACTCCCCGCCAGGTAGCCCCGTGACCCCGGCACATGTCGCCGCGGCCCTGCGGCTGGATCAGGTCCTGGCCAGCTGTGGCGCTCGGCACAGGCGTCGGTGGGGTGCTGGGTTGGTGTGGGGGTGTGGCCGGCACTCTGCAGGCCGTCCTTTGTCTGTGTATACCCCACCCACAGCCTTTCTGGAAGCAAGCGCCCTGCGCCTGGGGACGACTGCCACATCAGAACAGCACTACAAACACAGCCCGGAGAATTATTTTTGATAATTGCTCGCATTCTTTCAGAGAAAAGATCCCCAGGGGCCTCGGACCACAGAACGGCTGCCAGTCAGGGTCGCCAGCGGCCCCGCCCCGAGCCCAGGCCAGGAGGGATTGTGGAAGAGCACAGTGTCCGCGGATGGGGGAGGGTGGGGGCGGTGCAGGTGGCACTGCAGGTGGCCTGCCAGCCTGTCCACCACACCTGCTGTGTATTTTGGTTGTTTGGAAAAGCCTGTTCTGGAGACACACCGCCATCACTGTAACCGGTCATCCAGGATGTCCCAGGAGAGGAAAGACACGTGCACAGGCAGGGAAGGGACTCGGGTGTGTGTACACGTGCGTGGGCACATGCGCGCACACACGTGTGACCCCACAAAGCCCTTCCCTCCCGCTCACAGCCTGGCTGTGGGCGCAGGCTCCTGGGCCTGAGCTCAACCACAGTTCGATGTGCCCACACAGACACTCGCCCCGCGCCCTCACTTGTTCTTTGCGCGTAGCAGGTGAATTTGCACCGTTTCAGTCTACACCCTCCGTGTCCGCTGGTTATGGCATTTCTACTCGGCATCATGGCGGACGCAGGGTTCTGGACGGTCGAGGCCTCGCAGGCCTCGCAGGTACCCGGAGCCTGCCGCAGACTCCCTCTGGACTGCTGCTGCAAGTGGCCAAACAACAGCGCCATGTCCAGTCCAGGGGCCTGAGGAGGCAGGGTGGCCAGGCTGGGCTCAGAGGCTGCGGGGCCAGGGGCTGGGGGGGAGTGGTTAGAAGGGTGACGGGTCCTCAGCTACATGGTTGACAAAGGCCTCGGGGCACCTGGAGTGTGGGGATGTGAGGAGGGGTCTCTGCATCTCCACAGGCCTGGCCTCCTTGCCGACCCCTGAACAAAGCCACCAGTGGCCCCAGCCGCCTGCCTGGCTCAGGGTGGGGGTGGGGTGGGGGCTCTGCAGCGCCTGACCTCAGCTGCACTGTGGGGGTCACTGAGAGAAACAACTTCAGATAGGAACCAGACGTTTCCATCCATCTCCCTCCCCTGGGGGCCCCAGGGAGGCAGAGCAGGCGCTGGTTTCTCAAGGAGCAAGGATTCCAGGCACAAGGTTTCATTGCTGGGTGGAAATTGGCATTTTTGGGGGGGGACCGGTTGTGGGTCTTGAACTCTGGACCTGGGCACTGTCCTTAATCTTTTCAGCTCAGGGCTCCTGCTCTGCCACTTGAAGCCACAGCGCCACTTCCACGGGAGCTGGAACTATGCGTGTTTACAGTTTAGGGTCCCTGATAAGGTTGTGTTAAACTACCTAAGTTTATATTCCCTGGGGTCTCTTTTCTCGGAGGGGGAGAAGTACCGGGGCTGAACTCAGGTTCGCTTACTTGTTAGCCATACACACTACCACTTGGGCCACGCCGCCACTCTTTTTGCTTTATTTTGTTTACAGGATTTTCAGGTGTGGCCTTCCTTCTGTCGGGGCCCGGTCGGGCGCCCCTTGCCTCTCCCTCCACCATAGCTGGGATTATGGAGGCGCCTGCAGGCCCCACTTTGGCAACACCAGTGAAGAGAGTGGCTCCAACAGGGAGAGCTTGCTACTTCTCATCGGTCCCTTTTCAGAAAGTGTTCTGTTCCGCCTGGAGGTTACTGTCCCCAGATGTTCCACTCCAGTGAGGGTGGACCAGGTGACGTGGCCGCCGCCAAGGGCTGCAGTCTGGAATCTGTCCTAGGTCAGGGCACAGGACTCCCTCGCCGACACTTGATGACATGCCAGCCTGAGAAGCAGCGGAGGGCACGCAAGGACAAAGCCCGTGTGTCCGGTGCCGGGACCTTGGTGGTTGAAGGAGGTGTGCCAGGCCCCGAGCTGTGACATACGCTCTGCATCCGTGCCTACACATCTGGTCCTGATCAGGAGTGACGTGGGAGGAGGCTGTGCCTGCGTTCGTCCTCTTCACACGGTGTCTGCATGTGAGCATGCCCAGGGCTGCAGCGGCTCCCCACGCCGAGCACGCCCCTGCCCCTCGCGGGCTGTCTGGAAGCTGAGCTACGGTGGAGCCCAACAGTAAACCAACACACAATCCGGGCCTAGCCTCGCTGTCCCCTCTGTCTCTCCTCCCCGCTCATCAGAAGGGGACAGTCACTGAGAAGGTCTCGGTCATGTCCTTGTCTGTCACTGGACATCCAGGCAGGCAGGGGACTGGGGGGGGACGTGGGGCCGTCCACACAGGCCGCGCTTTGTGGCCTGAGAGGCAGACGACTTCTGTGCAGGTTTTTTCTCTCATTCGGTTGCATCCACAGTTCAAGACTGCGTCGTGGCGATGACACACTCCTGTCTGGACTGTCTCCTTCACAGGGCCCCCTGGATTTTAGAATGCCGTGTGGGTGGAGGAGAATTAGCCCCTGTTCCCCATGTACTGGGGGGGGGGCTTGGCCACGGAGGCAACGCTTTTCGTGGTCTGCGATGCAGAATGCCACGGTTCCCCCGTGGGCAGTGCCAGCCGTCACCTGCCAGCGTGGCTGAGATGCCTGTCTTGCAGCGTGCAGGCGGCGCCTCACCTCTGTGGGCTCTGCTGCCCAGGCCACCGTCTGACCAGCCCGGGGAAGGGCTGGGGAAAGGAGGGCCAAGCCTGCCTGGTTCCCTTCACTTGGTGAAGCCGTGGTGGTGAAAGGATGTCCTGAAAAGCGCAGTGTTCTCAGACTTAAGCTCAAGTTTTACAAATTGTAGTGGGAGGGCAGGTCTGCCACTCTCCTTTCTTCCTTTCCTTGTTGAAAAATAATTTTTCTTCTTAGCCTGAAAACAAGAATTGTAAAAGCCGAATCCTTCCTTTGCTTGTTTCAAGGGAAAAGAATTAGCTAAAGCAGGTACCTTGTTAGCAACAGATTATGCACAAAAGGAAAGAACAAAGCAGGAGATAAAAAGCTCTGTGTGGCTGAGCGCTTGAGTTAGCTCGGGGGCAAGTGCTCTTAGGTCATTTCAAACGGAGGCCCTTTCTCGGGACCCTCCGTGGATTAAGAAGGAAAACAACACCCATTGTCCCTGCCATTGTGGCGGCCTTTGCGTCACCTCGGGTTAATTGAGACTTGTGCTCCCTTCCATTTGGAAACTGTGTGCAGAGCATAATTTGTGTGGCTGTAGCTTTTTAATGTGCAAACTAGATAAAGTTGCAGGTGGTTGCACTGCTCTCCCAGATAATGAGAGAGGGATTGTGTGTGTGTGTGCGCGCGCACGTGTGTGTGTGTGTGTGTGTGTGTGTGTGTGTGTGTGTGTGAGTGAGGGGGAGGCAGTGGGGGGGCGGAGAGAGAAAAACCACATCCTGGAGGTCAGCAGGTCTTAAGTCAACATGCTTCTCAAATGCTAACACGGGATCCTTTGACCCTGCACGCCTGTCCTCAGGTAAGAGAAATGAAAACATTCGGACACAAGGATTTACGTAGGGGTGCACTCTAAAAGTGCTCACGGACCCCTGGGGGCTTGGTGAAGAGCACGGCGTTGGGGCACATAGTGGGGCAGCAGACACTTGGTGTGCAGGGACAGAAGACCACACCTGGTGTGAAGCGTTTCTGTGGGGTGCTGGTCTCCCCCATGTAGAGAATGGGGGCTGGGAGGGGCTCGCCCCACCCTGCGCAGCGCCCCTCTGGGAATGTGCGAGCAGCCGTGGCGTCTCCGCACTCGCTCCGCACCTCTGTGGTGCACGCTAGGCTGGAGTCGAGGTCTGTGCGTTGCATCTCACAGAAGCTACTGAAGAGAAGAACAAGGTCTGCACAGACAGGCTTGGATGGCCACTTTCCAGGCCCAGCTCCGTGGGTCACACCTCTGCCGCGTGGGTCTGTGGCGGCGGGGCCAGTGTTGACTTCGTAGGCTTCTCCTGCGTGGAGGATGCCCGCTGCTCTGCTGGGGAGAGCATGGCCCACACGGACTTCTTTAGGCCTACGGTGTCGGCCGCCATTCTGACGGGCTTCGCTCTGACCCGGGGACCCCTCCAGCCCTCCAGATGTCTTCTGCCCCACGTGTGGAGCCGGTGGAGAGGCCCCTTCGCTAGCAAGACTCAGAAGCAGCCTCGGACATTGTAGCTGGTGTGGAGAACGTGTCATTCTGGTGAAGTCAGCGTGGCTGGCTTCCTGGACTCCACAGTGAGGTCCTGTGCGGATGATGAGAAGAAAACAGTGAGAAGGAGCCAAAGGAAGCCACGTGGGCCCTTCCACCGCAGGCCGGCCGGCCGGGTGGAGCTGCGTGGCCCCTCTGCCCCCCGCCCGCCTGCCCAGGGCCTTCAGCCTGGCACGCGCCCTCTGCACCAAACCGTTTGGGCTCGTGGAGCGTGGCTGCCGCTGTGCTCGTGTCCTGTAACACGCAGTCCCTCAGTTCCTTCGCTCCTGACCACAGGCCAGGCCAGCCGACTCTCCCTCATCCCCCGCAGCCAGGGCCAGACCACAGGAGAGGACAACCACGTGCCGTGGCCGTGAGACTCGGCGCTCGGAGGTTTTCAGCGTGGATATCTGGGCAGTCCTTCCCAGAGGTTCGGACATTCTCCGACTTGGCTCAAGCTGAGATGGGGTGAGGAGAGGCAGTGTGCTGGGAGGACACAGGCCTCGCCTCTGGAGAACGCAGCCTAGCGTGTGTCCTGGAGGGCAGCAGGGGGAGGCAGGGAGGGGGTGAGGAGGGAGAGGAGCGAGGGGGGAGAGGAGGACGAGGAGGGAGACGGGCGAGGAGGAAGCGTAGCCTGCACTCCTTTGTGTTCCTGGTGCGTCCACGCCTGGGCTGCGGCTGCCGTCTGTCTTCACACACTGCGTCCGTCCGTCTCCCCCCCCCCCCCCCCCCCCCCCGGCCTTGCTCTGTGCCGGCTCGGCCAGCAGCGAGCGGGCTGTGCGTGCCTGGCGCACCATGGCTCGAATGGCTTTGAGGGTCCAGTGTGCACCTGGGCCATGGGGACAGCACTGACAATGTGAGCGCCAGCACCTGCTGCAGCCCCTCTGCCTTGCGGTCGTCCTCTCCTGTCCCCATGTGTCCCGCCCTCAGACCCCGCCCCGCTTCCAGGGCCACCCCCACAGCTGTCTGAGGAATCTACGTGATTTCCATGACTGTGGCCTCTGCCTCTCGCCACTCGTCCCTTTCTGCCATGCTGTGGTAGACCCGTCACGTCCCGGCACTCGGCCATCCGCCATCCCTGAGACACACCTGAGACCGTAAATCAATGCAGCAGGGCCAAGGGGCAGACAAGATGGAGCCCACAGGTGGAAGACGGCTGTCAGGTTATAATTACAACGAGCAGTGGAACGTGACTTCCTTCCACCCAGAGCTTTGCTTGTCAGAGGCTGGGATGGGCGCCTGGGCCTGGGTGGTCTGAAGCCCCCTTTATGGAGCAGGGCCTGAGGAAAACGGTGACAATGACAATGACGATGATGATGATGATGATGATGGTGATGATGGTGATGATGATGATGATGGTGACGGTGATGATGATGATGGTGATGATGATGATGATGATGATGATGATGATGGTGATGATGGTGATGATGATGATGATGATGGTGATGATGATGATGATGATGATGATGATGATGGTGATGATGGTGATGATGATGATGGTGATGGTGATGATGATGATGACGGTGATGATGATGATGATGGTGATGATGATGGTGATGATGATGATGATGATGGTGATGATGGTGATGACGGTGATGGTGATGATGATGATGGTGATGATGATGATGACGGTGATGATGATGATGATGATGATGGTGATGATGATGGTGATGATGATGATGATGATGATGGTGATGATGATGGTGATGATGATGATGATGATGATGATGATGATGGTGATGATGATGGTGATGATAATGGTGATGATGGTGATGATGATGATGATGATGATGATGATGATGATGGTGATGATGATGATGATGATGATGATGATGGTGATGATGGTGATGACGGTGATGGTGATGATGATGATGGTGATAATGATGATGACGGTGATGATAATGATGATGATGATGATGATGATGATGGTGATGATGATGATGATGATGATGATGATGATGGTGATGATGATGGTGATGATAATGGTGATGATGGTGATGATGATGATGATGATGATGATGATGGTGGTGATGATGATGATGATGATGATGATGATGATGGTGATGATGATGGTGATGATGATGATGGTGATGATGATGATGATGATGATGATGGTGATGATGATGATGATGATGATGATGATGGTGGTGATGATGATGATGATGATAATGGTGATGATGGTGATGATGATGATGATGATGATGATGATGATGATGATGGTGATGATGATGATGATGATGATGATGATGGTGGTGATGATAATGATGATGATAATGGTGATGATGGTGATGATGATGATGATGATGATGGTGGTGATGATGATGATGATGATAATGGTGATGATGGTGATGATGATGATGATGATGATAATGGTGATGATGATGATGATGATGATGGTGATGATGGTGATGATAATGGTGATGATGATGATGATGATGATGGTGATGATGATGATGATGGTGATGATGATGGTGATGATGGTGATGATAATGGTGATGATGGTGATGATGATGACGGTGATGATGATGATGATGGTGATGATGATGATGGTGATGATGATGATGATGGTGGTGATGATGATGATGATGATGATGATGATGATGATGATGATGATGGTGGTGGTGGTGGTGATGATGTGGTGATCACTGAGAGTAGGTGAGAAAATGCTGGCAGAGTCACCCCTCACACGGTGAACACTGCAATGACCTCTGGACAATTTGGTGGACAGAATGGCCCCTGTGGTCCTCCAGGCGGGGGGTGCTCTGTGGTGTCAGGCCTCTGCGTTGGGTGAGCAGTCACAGAGCTCTCTCCTGGCACCTCTCACTGTCCCCACTCGCCTCTGCTCTGGGTGGCCCGGAGCAGGGCTGGTGTCAGGCCTCAGCCCTCACAGGGTCTGCCCGTGTGGCTCTCTTTCAGGTATTGAACCAGGCATGACGTTCTTCCTTCTGGATTGAGCATCATCCATGCTCTTGGCCTTGGAAAAGTTCCTCACAGCACCCCACTAACTGCTCATGATGGCACCGGCATTGGATGGCTGGTGTCTGGGCAGGGAGCTGGGGGCCGGCTCTTGAGCTCCTCTGGAGGCAGCAGGGTGCCTCCTCCTCCACTGGCCCAGGGTGGGCTGTGTGTGCATCCTCAGTCCGGCAGGAGCTACCGCTCCAGGGCCACCAGTCAGCACCCGGACTGGCTGCCTCCTGCGGCTCTTGCACTGGCGGAGGCCAGGCTGGAGGTCGGTGATGACCTTTGTCATCCCATTTGTAGGGGTGTCCCTGCACTGTGGCGGGGTGCGGCCAAGGTGTGGTCAATGGGCTAACGCAGGAAGAGGAGTCCCGGGAGCAGGGGATGAGCCCTGAGCTGGCCGGGAGCCGGGGGAGGGGCTGTCAGGGCCTCCTCCTTGCACACCCCAGAGCTCATGGAAAAGGTCACCGTGGCCTCCTCAGGCCTTGTCTGGCCCTTCGCTTCCCTCGGGGGTGAGGTTAGGGTGACAGGTGGGTCTGGTTTCGGGACCCCCGAGGAAGATCAGCCTGGATGCTGTGATCTTTCTGGGTGGATGCTCTGCTCGTGTGTGTGGCTGCCTCGGGCCTCCCTCGGCACCACAGTCCGGGAAGCAGCGCAAGTCACCAAGGAAAAGCACCGAGGCCTGCGCACAGTCCTGCAGTCCCCAGGTTTCCTGGAATGACAGTGACAGTGCAGGGCCCTTCAGGGAAGAAGGCCAGAGGGTGGGTGGACAGAGAGAGGCAGAAGGCCCCCTGCACGGGCTCCTAGGTTGCAGACAGGACCAAGACCCCCAAGACCCCTACACAGCCCAGCTCCGTGGCCTTCGCTGAGTGGCAGACTGCCCACGCGCTTTCCCTGTCCCCACGTGCCACCCAGGGAGGGCCTGCGTCACATGGCCCTGAACCCAGCAGGACCCCTTCCGTGTGTTGTGGTAGTGGACAGCCATTTCCACACCGAGGCACTGGACGGCACTGTCAGAGAAAAGGCTAAGGCGAAATTCGCTCTGTCCTCACCACTTGGCCGTGTTAGACGTGATGCCGGCTTCCACCCTTGGCGGTTTTCACACGAGCCTGACTCTTACCCTTGGCAGTGTATAACTTTGCCAAGTTCTGCCTTGGCAGAGGCCGTGGCTCTCCTGAGACGCGCTCACGTGCAGAGAGGTTCGCTTTACCGGGCAACGAGCAGGTGCCTCGAGTTCAGACACAGACCAGAGGGCCAGAGACGGTTCTCAGCTGCTAGGACTTCGGTTGCTTGGCAGTGTAACGATGCTGGAGAGGGAGCAGCCCTGCCACCCTGCTGGGGGCACTGGCGCCGCCAGGTCCTCCTGTCTTTCACGTGGTTGACAAGGTCACGTTCACGTGTATTTACATTCTAGACTTAATGACTATCGGCCCTCAAACCCATTTGGGCAACTCGACATCACAAGGAGGATGTGGCAGTCTTCATGGGATCTGCTCTGCAGAGAGCTTCAGCGGAGGCTGCGGCACCTGAGGCGGAAGCATTAAGGAGCCGTCGGAAGTTCTGGGCAGGGCGAGTGGGGCGGAGTGCGAGAAGGCCTGGGCTGCCTCTGAAGCCTGGCTAATTCCTGAGCTGTGCAGGGCCAGGCCCGCCAGCTGCGAGCCCATTAGGACCACAGCTGCCCCAGAGCAGAGCCTGGCTGCCACGCACAGTCATTGACCTGGGAGAAGCCCAGCCACCGGGCGCAGGGCCTCCGTGTTTGCTGGGCGAGGGGCGGGCTGCGGATGCTGTTTGAAGTGTCTTTTACGGGAGGTAAACATCGTGAGACATGCGCTGGGCTCTTCCCTTGGGGGCCTCGCGGGGGTGGGGAGGAGGCTGCAGGGACAGATGGGGGGCAAGGGAAGAGAACGCAGGAGCCCTCGGGAGCCACGATGCATCGCTGCCCCAGACATGCAGCCCAGACCTGGAAGGTGGAATTCCTTCCTGGAGAGCAGTGATGACCACAGCAGGCACACCAGAGCCACGGAGTGCACACACACCAGAGCCACGGAGTGCACACCACAGCCACGGAGTGCACACACACCAGAGCCACAGAGTGCACACACACCACAGCCATGGAGTGCACATCACAGCCATGGAGTGCACACACACCACAGCCACAGAGTGCACACATACCAGAGCCACAGAGTGCATACCCACCACAGCCACGGAGTGCACACACACCAGAGCCACGGAGTGCACACACACCACAGCCACGGAGTGCACACACACCAGAGCCACAGAGTGCACACCCACCACAGCCACGGAGTGCACACACCCCACAAAGACCAACAGTAGGGCGTGAAAGTCAACAGCAGAGCTAAGGATTCCAGGAATGTGCTCTGGGCTCTGCAATGAGTATTTTCTGCAGGCAGGTGCAGATGCTAAGTTCAATTTTAACAGGGCGTCTAATGTTCAGTGGTGGGGGGTTTGGTGTTGGCTCCTGAGGGGGGTCCCCGTGCGAGGTCCCCTGGCGGTGGCTGGAATCTCAATGAACCCCAATGGCACTGATTCACCCAGGGCCCCACCGACCTCCTCAGCTCCCCGGGCCAGGGAGGCCCTGGTGTGCAGGCTCCTGCTGACCGGGCCTCGGCCGCTCCGTGCCTCGCAGGCGTCCTCAGTGCTGGAGTTCTTTCCAGAGGACCACTTGTTTGCTCTGGCACCCGTCCCACATCGGTGCTGGGACCAGGGACCGGAGCTAAGTGAGAGGAACGGCCCTGCATCCCGGCAGGCCCTGAGCGCCTCGGGGCGACCCTCCTGATCTGTTCTTAAGAAGCCTCTCTCTCCATTGGTGTTTGCCCATTTGAGTGGTGGCCGGTGGACGCTTTCTTCTCTCCTTTTTGGTTCAAGTTTCCTTTGCTCTACATGCTGTCAGCTGGGTTTCTGTGGAAAAACCAGGTTGAAATCCAGGCCTGTGTTCAAAGGAGGAGCTCATGTTTGGACAGTCGCAAAGCGCTGCATTCGCATGGCTGCCGGGCCCTGCAGTCCAGCTTTGCCTCGCTACTGAAGACAGGAGCCTTGCTTTTCCTGTGGAGTGGGGAGGGGCGCAGGGCCAGGATGTGGAAGTGAACCTTCCACTCCCCAACAAGTTTCCGTGCCAAGGACGTCAGGACAACACACCTGACCTTCTGCAGGTGAGGCGTGGGGCTGGGCTGGTCAGACTGTGACGTGCACTAAAGCAAAGATTCCTCAGGGCTGACCTGCGATGCCCTTCTGTCAGGCCTAAGGAAGGGGGCGTGAGTGGAGGGGTGTGTGTGTGTGTGTGCACGTGTGCACGTGACGGAGCTGACAGGAAGATCATGGCAGTGCTGAGTTCATCTTTCTCGGGCCGAGTGTGAGAGACCCGTGCTCTGTCACCTGCCTGCCTCTATCCTGGAGGTCCACCCACTCCCCACACCGGCGCCATCTCTGTCTTTCCAGGCATCTATGTAAAATACACGTCAAGTCAACTGTCATGGTGCGGTGTGAGCTTGGGACTACGGAGCACGGAGTCTTGTCCCTGGGATAAGCATGGGTCTGCTCCTGAGAGCCTCGGTCACGTGGTCCCATCAGCCACACAGCATTGTGTCGGATCTGTGTCTCAGCCTAAAGGTACCTTATTTAATGTCTGCCTGGTTTATTAACCCTGAAGCCTGCGCTGGCATGTCTGAAGGAAGGCTCTCTAATGCCCTCCAGTTCTCTATGAGGCCTGTCTCAGCCTCCTGTGTCAAGAATACCAGATGACACTTCAACCTTCTGTTTGGGGGCCACTCAAAAATACCCGAATCACCCAGAAAATGCAACGCAAAATGAACTGCACAAAATGCACAGGCCACGTGATTCAGAGCACACGGGACCCACACGGGTCGCAGGAGGCAGGGCACGACACGTGGCACGCACACACACACCGCAGCAGGCGGAGCACAGGTGTGGTGGCGAGTGTGCCGTGAGGGTGGGAGAGGACTCAGATGGTCTGGAGCTGCCTCACCCGCCCGGCGTGTCTGCACCTCTGCCCTGAGTCACACTTCTCGGAGCTGGCCTGGAAGGGGAGCCGCCCGCCTCCTTCTGATCTGATCTGCTCCCTGCTGGACCTAACCCTTGCTCGCTCTCCTGGCGTGGGCGAAGTAGAACCCTCGTCTCTGTGCCTTCCGTGCTGCCCTTCCGCAGCTTTGAGCATTCGGCTGGGTGTGGATGGTATTTTGCAGGCAAGGTAAGAATGGCGTCCCAGTAGCAGGGTATCCGTGAGCCTGGTCGTGTCTGGCGGGCGGGGGCAGAGCTGGCCAGGGAGAGCACACTTGCGCCCACTTGACGTCTGTCCTGCTAATGACACAATGGATTTTTCTGTTAGTCTGTTATTATTTTTTTTATTATTGGCATTAGCATTCATCCCCCAGAAAATGAACCTAAGGTGGGCACCGCATCCCAGGCTCCTCTGCAGTGCATTTGTCCTGAGGATCCCGTTCCGCAGTGGAGCCGTTCCATCTTCCCCTGTCAGTCAAGGGCGGCTCCTCTGTCCCCCGGCAATCCCATAACTCTAATACTGACCTTCTCGGAAGTCCTTTGTGTTGCACCCTCACAGCCCGGAGCATTAAAAATGCGTGCTTACTTAATTTGTCCTGGCATGCAGTGTAATTACAAGCAGTTTGTTTTCTCTGTTGTAAAATATGGTCTGGAGAAGGAATAAAGTAATGTGGAAAATTAACATCGTGATGTACTGT